>NC_092120.1:15541304-15830901 GCF_045679555.1 Salvelinus alpinus
ATGACATGATTTTCTGGAATTTTCCAAGCTGTTTAAAGGCCTAGTCAACTTAGTGTATGTAAACTTCTTTCCCAGTGGAATTGTGATACGGTGAAGTAAGTGAAATAATCTGTCTGTAAACAATTGTTGGAAAGATTACTTGTGTCATCCACAAAGTAGATGTCCTAACCGACTTGCCAAAACTATAGTTTGTTAACAAGAAATTTGTGGAGTGGTTGAAAAACGAATTTTAATGACTCCAACCTAAGTGTGTGTAAACCTCCGACTTCAACTGTAGCTTATGCATAAAAATGTATGAATGCAGTTAAAGATATTTTGGAGCAGTTATTAACGCTTATGCTGGGCATTATAATGTTTTATAAGGAGTCACTCATAAGGAGTTATAAATGTGCTTGGAATGCATTATGAAGAAGGTGGTCATAGGAACTGAGTGTCACACAGCTAGGAGTGGTGGGTGCGGAGTCAGGCGCAGAGAGCAGAGGATAATGGGGAAAAACAAACGTTATTACGGTATCCAAAAGTAACGCCAAAAACGACAGGCGAAAATAAACATGTCCAACCCAAAACTGGACACCAAACAGTCAGTGAACATAACACGCAACCAACATAGACAAACAGAGAACAAGCCCGCACAAAAGCAGGCGGGCCTAACAGGCTTAAATAGCCCTGAAACAAAACTCAAACAAGAAACAGGTGCAACCAATAAGACAAAATAAACAGAATAGGAAAAGGGGATCGTTGGCAGCTAGTAGACCGCTAACGACCGCCGAGCGCCGCTAGAACAGGCAGGGGAGCCACCTTCGGTGGAAGTCGTGACACTGAGACCATACATTTTTCTTTGACATACTCTCTTACATTACAGCAAAATACGTCTTAGTTGAATAAACATGCTATAAGACGGTTGTTATGAATGACACTGTAGCACTCATAAAGATGTAATGAAACATTAATATCGGATGTGTATTGCTATGTGTTGTTATTATCACAACACCATTTCATATTTTATTTCACACCTGTGCTCCAGACCAGTGGACACCGACAGAGATAGTGACAATAAGAGAAAGAGGAAAGAGACCCCGGTACTGTGATTGATTCATCAAGGCAGTGGAAGCAGGATGTGGGTCCTCATCTCGGCAGCTCTACTTCTCTCTCTGACAGAGAGAGCCCCATGCAACGGTAACGTCCCTTTTATCACAACTAATGTTGATATGATAATCATAAGTAGATGTGGTAGTAGTAGATGTAGGGCAAATATCTCAGTAGACACTATCTCATAAAAAAGGTTTACGAACAAGTTAAGGAGTATCTAAGTGCTTTCTGTATTACTCATGACTGTATTCATTTCCCTCCATCAGGACAGCAACAACCACCAGCAACAGCATCACCCTGGACCATCACCTTCAGTCCAGCAGAAATAACAGCAGAGAAGGGACTATGTGCTGTTATTTCATGTACATTCACTCACCCTGATAACATCAAGCCAACCACTGCAATATGGTTCAAGTGCCCTACAAATGACAGATGTGATAAGGATAAAAACATAATTTTCCACTCTGAAACTCCCCATGAAGTTCAGGAGGATTTTAAACAGAGAGTGTCTCTACTGGAGACTGATCTGACAAAGAAGAACTGTAGTGTGATCATCAACGACATCAGAGAGAATGATGCTGGAGAGTATCAATTCAGACTGCTAAGTTCATATTCATACTCGAAGAAAGTGAAAATCACAGTGAGCGGTACTATGACTATTATTACCAGTTACAGTGACAACCTATTATTGTAGTTAATTGTATACAGTACATACTTGTCAAGTTCCCCCTCAGGTCTCCCTTATTATAAAGTTCTATCATAAGAGGACATTTACTGGGAAAACTCCCATTCAGAGTCATCACATGCATGCTGCTCTCCTACGGCTGATTATGTGTCACTGCTGTTTTGTACACAGGTGTAAAACTCACTTCTGTGTTTGTATTTCCTGCCTCCAGCTCTGACCCAGAAGCCCTCAGTGTTGACTCCTCCTCTGACAGAGGGAGAACCAGCTACACTGACCTGCACCGCCCCGGGGATCTGCTCTGGAACTCCTCCTAACATCACATGGACATGGAGAGGAACAGGAGACAACATCACTGAGCTCAGAGACAACACCACCATACAGATTAGAGAGGACCTCACCCATGTGACAACAACCCACTTCTCAACGTTGACCTTTACCCCCTCAGCTGAACACCACAACATGATGGTTACGTGTCAAGTAACCTTCCAGAAAAAATATCAAATTGAAGAGACAGTAACTTTGAATGTGACATGTGAGTACCACCTATCCTACATTCTACATGAAACACCTTATTCCAGAGAATCTTTGAAACCTAGGAATAACCTTGATAATAAGCAAATTATACAGTATAAAGGCTCCACCTGCAGTTATGTCATGGCTTTGACCTTTTCCCTTTTTAATCATGATCCATTGTTATTAGTCCCTCAACCAACATAGTCTGAATTTAGTGTATGTTTAAAAATAAATGTGTACAATTAGAAACTCTTTGCACTTAAAGATGTGAAAGACCCCCAAATAACTGGAAATGAAAAGGTGAAGGAGGAAGGTACCCTGGATCTGACCTGCAGTGTTAACAGTTACCCTCCATCTGACATCACTTGGAGTAAGAACGGGACAAGTGCCCCACTTCAGAATTTCACGGAAAATGCTGCTCTCACCATCTCCAATGTGACAAGAGAACATGCTGGGGAGTATGTGTGTACAGTTCAACAGCTTAACAGGACTTTGACAGCTTCCACTGTTGTCACTGTGATGTGAAAGTACAAACTGGACTGAAATATACAAACTCATGTCATATTTTATGATCTGGAATCACTCTGGCTGTCACGCCCTGGCCTTAGTTATCTTTGTTTTCTGTATTATTTTAGTTAGGTCAGGGTGTGACATGGGGGATGTTTGTGTGTATTTGTCTCGTCTTGGGTGGTTGTATTGTATAGGGGGTTTTGTAGAGTGTATGGGGTTGTGTTCAGTGTAGGTATTTAGGAAAGTCTATGGTTGCCTGGTTTGGTTCTCAATCAGAGACAGCTGTTTATTGTTGTCTCTGATTGGGAGCCATATTTAAGGCAGCCATAGGCATTAGGCTGTTGTGGGTAATTGTCTATGTCTAACGTTAGTAGCTTGTGTATGCACTTTTGTTTGTAGCGTCACTGTTGTTTTGTTTAGTTTTGTAAAAGTATTTGTTTCGTGTTTCGTCTTCTCTCATAAAAGAAGATGTATTTGTATCACGCTGCGCCTTGGTCCACTCTTCCTCATCAAGACGATCGTGACAGAGGCATGTTTTTAGCATCAATCTATCACTGATATCTCTCTCTTCACTGTCTTTTTCCAGACCTTCCTGTGATTCTTCCTGGCTCTGGGTGTGTGGACCAGGCAGAGGTCATGATCTGTGTGTGTGTCAGTCAGGGGGTTCCCTTACCCCTCATAGAGTGGCCACTGCTGGAGCTCAACACAGAGAGGTGCAGCGCCACTACATCAGTGTTGGGTTCCTCAGTGAACAGCACCATCAGCCTGCCTGTTAGAAACCACAACAACACCACTGTGGAGTGTGTCAGCAGAAATGTTGTGGGTGTAGTGAGAGAGAAGCTGCAGGTCACGCAAAATAAGAGCCAAGAAAAGCAAGGAGGTAAATATATAAGTCAAGTTACTTGGTTAGAGAGTCACAGCTTCCCATTCCCACCCAATGTTTGCAATATTGATGATGTTATGTACATTTAGGCTTAGAGACATTTATATTTTCTTCCAGGAGATATGAAGTAATGAGCCACTTCCCATTCAGAGTTGGAAATTGATGTAACAATATATCACTAGCCACTTTAAACAATGCTACTTAATAAAATGTTTACATACCCTACATTACTCATCTCATCTCATATGTATATGTATATACTGTACTCTATATCATCTACTGCGTCTTTATGTAATACATGTATCACTAGCCACTTTAAACTATGCCACTTTGTTTACATACCCTACATTACTCATCTCATATGTATATACTGTACTCGATACCATCTACTGCATCTTGCCTATGCCGTTCTGTACCATCACTCATTCATATATCTTTATGTACATATTCTTCATCCCTTTACACTTGTGTGTATAAGGTAGCTGTTGTGAAATTGTTAGGTTAGATTACTCGTTGGTTATTACTGCACGGTCAAAACTAGAAGCACAAGCATTTCGCTACACTCGCATTAACATCTGCTAACCATGTGTATGTGACAAATAAAATTTGATTTGATTTGATTTGTTGTTCTCTTTTTAGAGAAGGAATGGGAAGGCATTATAGCTATGCTGTCGGACCTAAAACTGATTACTGCATTTGTGATTGGTGCAGCCCTCTCAGCCACCATCTGTTGTATCTTCCTGTGTTTGAAAGGGAAATGTAAAAGGTAAATGCATTCTATTACTTATGTAGAGTTAGTGTTAACTGAGTGTTGTTTTTTAAATCAATTGCAGATTGTCTTTAGAAATTCATATTTACTATCAAGAGAATCAGATACGTTGTCGAATGCACCAACGCCTTGCACCATAATGTAATGGGCGTGCTTGCTAACCCCTCCAAGATACAGAGAAATTTCATTTGCAATATTTTCCTTAGGCAAAAAGAGAGGATCCCAAAGGACTCAGACTCCAAAAGCCCTTTCATGAACCTGGAGATGGTGACATGTGAAGACCAACAGGTGCAGTACCAGTTTCTTTCTTTATTCAGCTTTACCAACATTTAGTTAGCATTGACATGCCAATATGAGTTGATAAGACAGTATAAACAGATCTGAGATCACCTGTCACGCCCTGACCTTAGAGAGACGTTTTATTTCTCTATTTGGTTAGTTCAGGGTGTGATTTGGGGTGGGCATTCTATATTGTCTATTTCTTTGTTTTTGGCCGAGTATGGTTCCCAATCAGAGGCGGCATTCTATCGTTGTCTCTGATTGGGAATCATACTTAGGCAGCCCTTTTTCCCACTTTCTGTTGTGGGATCTTGTTTTTGTTAGCTGCTGGTTTAGCGCTACAATACTTTACGTGTCGTTTATCTTTCTTGTTTTATTGGTGTTCATTTAATAAATTCAAAATGTACGCCTACCACGCTGTACCTTTGTCTCATTCCGACGACAGCCGTAACATCACCAAGCTAACAAAAGACTCCTAACACAGTACTTTGTCATCTACTCCATAGACGAATGCAGGACAGGCTGTGGACGGCGAACAGACCCCTCTGCAGTTGGAGCTGAGGGAGGGAGCTGAAAATGGAGGGCCCCAGACCAGTGGAGCCGCGGGAAAATTTGCCACAGAGGAAGAACTAAATGAAGTGGACTACGCCAGAATCAACTACTCCCTGCTGAAGAACAAGACTCCTGAGGAGGCAGAGAAGAAGACCACTACCACAGAGTCAGACTACGCCAAAATCAAAAGAGAGAAGAAGAAAGAAGGGAATGAAGATGGAGGAGAGGGGAGTGGTGTGATTATGGGGAAGGATGAGGAGAAAGGGAACGGTAAGCCAGCAGCAGAGACAGATGAGGATACAGCGCTTTACTCCAACGTCAAGGCTATTATGGGTGGTGAGTGACAAAGCAATTTTCGCTAGAAGCGTGGGGATGGCACACAGTATTAGCCATGGGTTCTTATATCATTTTCTGAATCCGGATTGAGTTTTATGATGATACTGGGACTTTTGTTCAACTGAAACTAGTGTAGTTAATAGTTTTGGTAAATGCTTTATTTTACAGCCCTGGTACTGTATGTTCCTGTTGGTTGTACAAATTCAATAAGAATATTTTCTAGTTGTACATAGAAGCAAGTTTTGTTAATGTTTTTCAAGGAAGTGTCATTTGACTTCTGTAATAATTCTGTTTTGTCACCATGAGGAAGGACTGACAAAGATGTGGTTTGGAATGGTAGAGACAGGTTCACTTAGATCGTTGACAACATGTAAAGTATATTTCTTCTCCAATGTTTATTGAAAATACAAATACACTATTACAGTTGTTGGTTAGCTATAGCCAGCATTTTGTTTTAACATATTAACATAGACGTGACATCAGTCAAAACAAGACATGGTATCAAGAACAAGATACAACAAGTTGAAACGAGCCACCAATGATTCCCCACATGGCAGCTTTGTGTCACTGTTGCTACTGTAGCTATCTGACCATCCAGAATCACCACAACACACGGCCTTCTGCCCCATTGAAGCGTGTGTATCGTTTTTGACATTGTCAGCTCACCCGTATCTGATACTATTTTTCTATTTATAGGTGTTCTTAATTTCAACATTATTTTATATTGAGACACTACCTCACTTTTTTCATTTGTTTGTTCTCTGAAATCTGTTCAAAGCATGTATAAATGGTGTATTTCTTTTTTTGCTATTTCCAACCTACCATCTCCACAAATTTCACTCAACAATAATTACAGGCTACCAATGGTATAAATCAGGAATGGGCAACTTTGATGGGGGTGCGGGCCACAAAAAATCTGAACTCATCAGGGGGGCAGCAGTGGCTCACGGGTCTGCTTAACAACATCCATACCCACACATGTAGTCAGAGCTGGCGGTAGCCTTTTGGGGGCCCTAAGAAAAATGTTGTTTCCCCTACCTTGCGAGCACAACATTTTAGGGCCCCACTCTTGACCTAATTTTGCCATGGGACTTAGAGAAATGCTGTAAATATACACATTCTGCCAAGGGGTTCAGAGAAGATTTTGCAATTTTATAACTCATTTCATCCTATTATAATTATTTTGCCATGGGGCGGAGAGAATAATTAGCAGTTTACAGCAAATTTCCTGCAATTCTACACATTCTTACTCCAGGTGATGTTTGATGATTATGGTGGGTAGCTGTCATCACTGCAGGTCAGATTCAGGGTATCACCCTCTCTCACTGTGTTACTACCTGAGCTCTTGGGTTTCTTCACATCTAGAAAACAAAGTGCATACTCAGTTAATCATGTTCACGAAATAGGTTCCATGCCGTGTTTCCCTGCCAACAGCTCCAAGGACTCGTCATCCAAACAGAGCAAGGCCCTGGTCTTGGTGAGAATCCTCTAGAGGCGAAAGAAACGCACACCTATTTAGGCGAGGTGCTAGCTAGCGGAGTAGAACACTTTGAAAAATAAAGGAGAGCCGCACACTCTAGGAGCTCAGATGCAAAAATGTTATGTCCAACGTTTCGACAGACAAGCTGTCTTCATCAGGGTATAATGACAAACACTGCGGGATGACTCATTTACATAGTGTCAAAAGACACATAGGTGTCTGTAATCATAGCCGGGTGTGGCCTGATATCATTGGTTAATTCTCATATATCAAAATAGCATTTAAAAACATAAATGGATAGTGTACAATCATAGATACAACTTGGCTACATAAGCCAGCAAACATTTACAATAGCACAGTAATCACAACAATGGCTTCAGAACAAAGTCTACGTTGAGACCGAAGGGAGCAAGGGTCTTTAAATTAAAGATCCAGGCAGCCTCTCGTTTTAACAATAATTTGTCGAGGTCACCCCCTCTCCTAGGGAGGGTGACATGTTCAATGCCAATATAATGTAGAGACGAAATCGAGTGGTTTGCTTCCAAAATGTGGGCCGCAACTGGGTAAGTCAAGTTTTTGCACCTAATGGTGCTACGATGCTCTGAGATTCGTACTTTTAATTTGTGCTTTGTTTTACCCACATCATTTTTACCACAAGGACAAGTTATAAGATGAATAACTGCCTTAGTGGAGCACGTGATCACACCTTTGATTGGAATCTGTTTCCCTGTTTGGGGGTTTTTGAAGGAAACATGACCACACCCGGCCATGATTACAGACATCTGTGTGTGTCTTTTGACACGATATAAACGAGTCACCCCTCAGTGTTTGTCATTATACCCTGATGAAGACAGCTTGTCTGTCGAAACATTGGACATTACATTTTTGCATCTAAGCTCCTAGAGTGTGCGGCTCTCCTTTATTTCTTGGTGAGAATCCTCACACCCACACTGCCATCCACCATACTAGGCCACAAGGGGCACAGGGATGGCTGACACCACTCCAAAGAGCGAGGCGACCGCCCACACCAGGGCCTTGAAGGTGTCCTTCTTCTGGGTGACCAGCTGAGCTGGGGAGAGAGTGGGCAAGGCCTTGAGGAGGGCGTGGGCCCGGATATACTGTAGACTGTTCTCTCTGCTACAGCACAGCAAACGGTACCGGAGTGCCAAGTCTAGGTCCAAAAGGCTCCAGGAGTCAAGTTTCTCCAGACAGGAGGGCCTCACTAGGAACACCTTAGGCAGGGCCACCCCCTTGGCCTTCTGCACCGCCAGGCTGGCCTTCCGCCTCTCTTCCAGGCTCTTCTCCATGTCAATATCGAAGGCCAGCAGGGCAAAGTACACCATGTCCCTCTGCACCGAGAGGGCCTCCAGGAACACCACCACGCTGTTGGCCTGGAGACTGAGTGAACACCATGACCACCACGTTGTACCGCAGGAACTTGACTAGCCCCATGTAAGCTTCCGGGTCAAAGGGCAAGGCTCCAGGGACGGGTGGCAGGTCCCTCAGGCAGAAGTCTGGGTGTTTGGGTTTGTGTAGATGGCCAGATCCTTTGGAGGGGTGGGGGAGAAGGGGTTTTAATCCAAAGGGCCCACACTACGGAGGGCGTTAAGGAAGGCAGCCTTCTCTGGCTCCCGGTTTCCCCGCCAAGACCAAGTTGATCCGGCTTATCAGGAGGTCCTCCACAGCATCCTTTGACGTCCGACACCTTGTTGTTCTCAATGGAGTCTTTGAGGTTCTCCAGGAGATTCAGGCTGTGAGATACAACATTCACCGCCATGGCTGTGAGAGAGGAGAGGATGGTCATTACCATAGGACAACACATAGGAATATACTTCTTAATCGTGGAGGATTACATTTCCTGGGCATGTAATTGATCAATTCAATTGATCATTCATTGGCATATCAATTAATGTCATTGACTGGCTGTTAGGTCCACACAGTTTAATACCGAGGTATTGGATTAGGAGGCAAGGACAAACTCTGACATTCACAGCCCACGTGGACTGGTAAACGTGGACCTTACTGCTTAATCATTTGGGGATAAGTGGGAACAGAAAAAAACTGTTTGAACAAAATTCATAACATTTTACGGAATAACAATGTATACTACTTAACTGGTCAAATGAAAGTATTGTGTAATTGGTAAGTATTGGGTAAACAAACACACAATCTTAGATCCAACTAACTGTCTTGTCATACCTAGCCAGTTGCACAATTGAATGCATTCAATCGAAATGTGTCCTCCGCATTTCACCCAACCCCTCTGAATCAGAGATGTGGGGGGGTCTGTCTTAATCGACGTCTAATATATGTGTTAACAGAGAGTTTTTCCGGTAGCTCTTTTAGAATTCCTTGATTGTGACATATTAGTTTCTCTTCTTCAACCTGTGACACTCAAAGGAAATGCATTATATTTTCACAGTTTAGTATTAAAACAAAGGGATATTTATTAGAATTTCTGTTTCACTTCTATGATAATGCCTTAATTTACTCTAACAATACTTAGTCTGATGTGAGTTTTTAAACAGGGCCTCATGCCTGGATATCCGAGAACGTAGCAGTCGTATATACTCAGCAACTTCCTACAGAACCAAAGAAACAACAACCACCACACAATCAGATGTTCTGTGTGAAAGGCAGTTGGATTGTCTCCATTTTCTGCTAATGTAACCCACACCACACACCTCTGTTGGTTTTGTGTTCAGAGGAAACCATATACATCAGTGGTATTCAACTCTTACCCTACAAGGTCCAGATTACTGCTGGTTTTGTGTTCAGAGGAAACCATATACATCAGTGGTATTCAACTCTTACCCTACAAGGTCCAGATTACTGCTGGTTTTGTGTTCAGAGGAAACCATATACATCAGTGGTATTCAACTCTTACCCTACAAGGTCCAGATTACTGTTGGTTTTGTGTTCAGAGGAAACCATATACATCAGTGGTATTCAACTCTTACCCTACAAGGTCCAGATTACTGCTGGTTTTGTGTTCAGAGGAAACCATATACATCAGTGGTATTCAACTCTTACCCTACAAGGTCCAGATTACTGCTGGTTTTGTGTTCAGAGGAAACCATATACATCAGTGGTATTCAACTCTTACCCTACAAGGTCCAGATTACTGCTGGTTTTGTGTTCAGAGGAAACCATATACATCAGTGGTATTCAACTCTTACCCTACAAGGTCCAGATTACTGCTGGTTTTGTGTTCAGAGGAAACCATATACATCAGTGGTATTCAACTCTTACCCTACAAGGTCCAGATTACTGTTGGTTTTGTGTTCAGAGGAAACCATATACATCAGTGGTATTCAACTCTTACCCTACAAGGTCCAGATTACTGCTGGTTTTGTGTTCAGAGGAAACCATATACATCAGTGGTATTCAACTCTTACCCTACAAGGTCCAGATTACTGCTGGTTTTGTGTTCAGAGGAAACCATATACATCAGTGGTATTCAACTCTTACCCTACAAGGTCCAGATTACTGCTGGTTTTGTGTTCAGAGGAAACCATATACATCAGTGGTATTCAACTCTTACCCTACAAGGTCCAGATTACTGCTGGTTTTGTGTTCAGAGGAAACCATATACATCAGTGGTATTCAACTCTTACCCTACAAGGTCCAGATTACTGCTGGTTTTGTGTTCAGAGGAAACCATATACATCAGTGGTATTCAACTCTTACCCTACAAGGTCCAGATTACTGTTGGTTTTGTGTTCAGAGGAAACCATATACATCAGTGGTATTCAACTCTTACCCTACAAGGTCCAGATTACTGCTGGTTTTGTGTTCAGAGGAAACCATATACATCAGTGGTATTCAACTCTTACCCTACAAGGTCCAGATTACTGCTGGTTTTGTGTTCAGAGGAAACCATATACATCAGTGGTATTCAACTCTTACCCTACAAGGTCCAGATTACTGCTGGTTTTGTGTTCAGAGGAAACCATATACATCAGTGGTATTCAACTCTTACCCTACAAGGTCCAGATTACTGCTGGTTTTGTGTTCAGAGGAAACCATATACATCAGTGGTATTCAACTCTTACCCTACAAGGTCCAGATTACTGCTGGTTTTGTGTTCAGAGGAAACCATATACATCAGTGGTATTCAACTCTTACCCTACAAGGTCCAGATTACTGCTGGTTTTGTGTTCAGAGGAAACCATATACATCAGTGGTATTCAACTCTTACCCTACAAGGTCCAGATTACTGCTGGTTTTGTGTTCAGAGGAAACCATATACATCAGTGGTATTCAACTCTTACCCTACAAGGTCCAGATTACTGCTGGTTTTGTGTTCAGAGGAAACCATATACATCAGTGGTATTCAACTCTTACCCTACAAGGTCCAGATTACTGCTGGTTTTGTGTTCAGAGGAAACCATATACATCAGTGGTATTCAACTCTTACCCTACAAGGTCCAGATTACTGCTGGTTTTGTGTTCAGAGGAAACCATATACATCAGTGGTATTCAACTCTTACCCTACAAGGTCCAGATTACTGCTGGTTTTGTGTTCAGAGGAAACCATATACATCAGTGGTATTCAACTCTTACCCTACAAGGTCCAGATTACTGCTGGTTTTCTGTTTTGCCTGATTTATTGCACCCACTGGTATCCCAGGTCAAAATCAGTTTGGGAAAAAGGAAAAAAGTACAGGAACTGGCTTCGAGGTCCAGATTTGAATTTGATAAAAATCATGATTTTTTGGTTTGTTTTTTAAAATAAATTGTGCTTAACATTAATACCATCGGTATAATTACTGTTGAAAACAATTTTTCTGGAGACGATAGGTTGAAAATAATTTAAAAAAATGCACCATTATACATTATTTGAACAGATGTCAGAGAACATACAAATTAAAATACACAAAACCAAAGTGAGGTAGTGTCTCAATAACAAAACAATACTGCAATGATGTACAGACTCATACATAAATATCTAAATATTCTGATAGTATACAACTTAAAAGCATAATGTACTTTTTTGTCTTTTTTTCTTGCTCGTCCAAATTAGATTTATTTCTTGTATATTGCAGCATTATTCTGCACTATGAGTATTCTATGTTCAGAAATATATAATCCAACCGCAAAGGCGCTATCACTTGGTCCAAGCTTCCTGCCATCCAGGACCTATATATTAGGCGTGTCATATTAGGCGTTCTCTCTGCTATCACACGGCAAGCGGTACCGGAGCACCAAGTCTAGGTCCAAAAGGCTCCTTAACAGCTTCTACCCCCAAGCCATAAGACTGCTGAACAATTAATCAAATGGCCACCCAGACTATTTTCCTAGCCACCATCTACATCTGCATTGCTTGCGGTTTGGGGTTTTAGGCTAGGTTTCTGTAGAGCACCTTGTGAAATCGGCTGATGTAAAAAGGGATTTATAAATACATTTGATTGATTGATTGATTTGCATTGACACCATTTATGAACAGAGCACAACAATTTATCCTAGGTTCTTCCACAATAAATGATATTGATGTCACGCCCTGACTTTAGTTCCTTGTTTATGTCTCTATTTTGGTTTGGTCATGGCGTGAGTTGGGGTGGGCATTCTATGTTTTGTTCTATGTTTTGTACTTCTATGTGTTTGGCCTGGTGTGGTTCCTAATCAGAGGCAGCTGTCAATCGTTGTCTCTGATTGAGAACCATACTTAGGTAGGCTGTTCCCACCTGTGTTTGTGGGTAGTTGTTTTCTGTCTCTGTGTCTGCACCAGACAGAACTGTTTCGTGTTGGTCTATTTTTGCTATTTTGTTTTAGCGTTAAAATAAATATTAACATGGACACTTACCACGCTGTGTTTTGGTCCACTCCTTCTTCCACCAACAGCCGTTACAATTGAACGAGAGTACTTAAATGATGTAACACAAGGGCAGAAAAGTGTGTGTTTATCTTTATGCCAACATTGAGCAACAATGTATTTATCATAACCATTACAGATAAATCCTAATTGCTAAATTGCTACATATACACTGAGTGTACAAAACATTAAGAACATCTGCTCTTTCCATGACAGACTGACCAGATGAAAGCTATGATCCCTTATTGATGTCACTTGTTAAATCCACTTCAATCAGTGTAGATGAAGGGGAGGAGACCGATTTAGGAGACCGAAATAATGATTTTTAAGCCTTGAGACAACTGAGACATGGAGACCTACAGCACCCAGTGTCACAGGAAGGCCAAAAAGATAATCAAGGACAACAACCACCCGAGCCACGGCCTGTTCCCCCACTATCATCCAGAAGGTGAGGTCAGTACAGGTGCATCAAAGCTGGGACCGAGAGCCTGAAAAACAGCTTCTATCTCAAGGACATCAGTCTGTTAAATAGCTATCACAAGCCGGGTACCAACCGGCCACTCAACCCTGCACCTTAGAGGCTGCTGCCCTATATACATAGACATGGAATCACTGGCCACTTTAAATAATGGAACACTAGTCACTTTAATAAATGTTTACATACTACTTTACTCATCTCATAGGTATATACTGTATTCTATTCTACTGTATTTAGTCAACCCGACATTGAAACACAAGCATTTCGCTACACCCGCAATAACATCTGCTTAATATTTCTATGTGACCAATAACATTTTATTTTATTTGATAGGCGCATACAGACAGCTTGGCTACATTGTAACCGCAAAGAGGCCACGGTGAGCTCACATACGGGCTCAGCCAGGACTGTGACTTCTGCAACTGAATGAACCCATTTCAACATGTAATGTGATTGGACTGATTGATGTTGGGAAAATAGATGATAAAATGCAGAATGGTGTCAAATGCCTATAAACAGCTCAGGGAGAACAAATATTTCATATACAGTATTTAAATCAGGCATAGTGACATGACACCATTTTCTTGTGGTGAACGCCTCTCAAATGAAAGGTAACAACACCCTGAGTGCATCGAACATGAAACAACGAAACAAATGTAACAGCACAACAAAGTAGATAAGCAATGTTCTTTTGCAGGTGTCTTTTCATTTTAAACACCAGTGGTGAAACTAGTGCTTTCTAAAAGCCAATTTGTGCTTGATCTGAAAATGTGGTCGGAGGCTTCATATGGAGGGTGTGACACAAACTCACTTCCTTGACAACTTCTTTCACCAGAGCTCTGTGCTGCTGCACAAAGAGCAAGAAGTATGAATGCCCTGACTTCTGCAGAGGCTGTATTACTGTAAATCCTGCACGGACAATGCAGACTCTGACCACGAATTGCCTTCAAAAGTCAATTTATGCTTTATCTGGAAATGTGGTCGGAGGCGCCATATGACGCAATTGTGGAGCCCCCGGAGGCATGCAGAGGCCAAATGTAGCTCCGTACCGCATAGCCGTGCACCTCCACAGTTTTGTAACAATGTGGAGGGCTCCATATAGCTCCGCATTGACATGATTGGTGGAAGCTAGGAGGGGGCGGGAGGGGCAGGATGTCCAGAATAAACACAAACTCACTTCCTTGACAACTTCCTTCACAACAGCTATGCAAGAAGTATACAGTGCATTCGAAAGTATTCAGACCCCTTGACTTTTTCCACATTTTGTTACTTTACAGCCTTATTCTAATATGGATTCAATTGTTCCCAAAATTCACCCAACTTATTGTGGGAAGCTTGTAGAAGGCTACCCGAAAAAAGTACAAACAAAGTACAAAGTACTAATGGAGAGTGTGTAAACCTTTGACCCACTGGGAATGTGATGAAAGAAATAAAAGCTGAAATAAATCATTCTCTCTGCTATTATTCTGACATTTCACATTCTTAAAATAAAGTGGTGATCCTAACTGACCTAAGACAGGGAATTTTTACTATGATTAAATGTCAGGAATTGTGAAAAACGGAGTTTAAATGTATTTGGCTAAGGTGATGTAAACTTCCGACTTCAACTGTAAGTATTCTGACCCTATACTCACTACTTTGTTGAAGCACCTTTGGCAGCGATCACAGCCTCAAGTCTTCTTGGGTATGACTACAAGCTTGGCACACCTATATTTAGGGAGTTTCTTCCATTCGTCTCTGCAGATCCTCTCAAGCTCTGTCAGGTTGGATGGGGAGCATCACTGCAGAGAGCATCACTGCACAGCTATCATCAGGTCTCACCAGAGATTTTCAAACGGGTTCAAATCCGGCCTCTGGCTGGACCACTCAAGGACATTTAGAGATGTGTCCCGAAGCCACTCCTGCGTTGTCTTGGCTGTGTGCTTAGGGTTGTTGTCCTGTGGGAAGGTGAACCTTCGCCACAGTCTGAGGTCCTGAGCTCTCGGGAGCAGGTTTTCATCAAGGATCTCTGTACTTCTCTTCATCTCTTCAACTTCATCTTTCCCTCGATTATGACTAGTTTCCCAGTCCCTGCCACTGAAAACATCCCCACAGCATGACGCTGCCACCACCATGCTTTACCGTTGGGATAGTGTCAGGTTTCCTCCAGAAGTGACACTTGACATTCAGGTCAAAGAGATCTTGGTTTCATCAGACCAGAGAATGTTGTTTCTGATGGTGTGAGAGTCCTTTAGGTTCCTTTTGGCAAACTCCAAGCTGGCAGGTCATGTGCCTTTTACTGAGGAATGGCTTCCATCTGGACATTTTACCATAAAGGCCTGATTGGTGAGGTGCTGCAGAGATGGTTGTCCTTCTGGAAGGTTCTCCCATCTCCACAGAGGATCTCTGGAGCTCTGTCAGAGTGACCATCGGGTTCTTGGTCACCTCCCTGACCAAGGCCCTTCTCCCCCGTTTTGGCTGGGCGACCAGCTCTAGGAAGAGGTCTTGGTGGTTCCAAACTTCTTCCATTTAAGAATGACAGAGGCTATTGTGTTCTTGGGGACCTTCAATGCTGCAGAAATGTTTTGGTACCCTTCCCCAGATCTGTACCTCGACATAATCTTGTATCGGAGCTCTACGGACAATTCCTTCAACCTCATGGCTTGGTTTTTGCTCTGACATGCACCATTTACTGTGGGAACTTATATAGACAGGTGTGTGCCTTTCCAAATCATGTCTGATCAATTTAATTTACCACAGGTGGACTCCAATGAAGTTGTAGAAACATCTCAAGAATGATCAATGGAAACAGGATGCACCTGAGCTCAATTTCTCTAGGTAAACAAGGTATTTCTGTTATAATTTTTTTACTTTTGCAAACATTTCTAAAAAAACAGTTTTGGCTTTGTTATTATTGGGTATTCTGTGTAGATTGATGAGGATTTTGTTTTTAAATCAATTTTTGAGTACGGCTTTAACTTAACTAAATGTGGAAAGAGTCAAGAGGTCTGAATCATTTCCGAATGCACTTTAAATGCCCTGACTTCTGCAGAGGCCATATTGCAGTAGATGCCAGATTGACCATGCAAAGCCTTTTAAGACACTGAACCAAAACAGTGGCTGCACCTGAGCAATGTAGAAAACAGTGTATCAGATGACATGGCCTCCACAATCCCCCGACTTCATTCAAATTGAGATGGTTTGGGATGAGTCGAACCACAGAGTGAAGCCAAAAGCAGCTCAGTATATGTGGGAACTCCTTCAAAACTGTTGGGAAAGCATTCCAGGTGAAGCTGGTTGGGAGAATGCCAAGAGTGTGCAAGCTATCATAAAGGCAAAGGGTAGCTATTTGAAGAATCTCAAATATAAAATATATTTTGATTTGTTTAACAATTTTTTGGTTACTACATGATTCCATATGTGTTATTTCGTGGTTTTGATGTCTTTACTATTATTCTACATGATAGAAAATAGTAAAAAAATAAGAAAAACCCTGTAATGAGGTGTTCTAAAACTTTTGACCAGTAGTGTATGTTTTTGTACCCCTTTAAACTAGAAAGTATCATGATCCATGAGGTATTTTGATATTTTCAGTGATTAGTAATGTACACGCCTGTTGTCTCAAGATGAATGGTTTTGCCCACTTGAAAGTTTTGCAATTGAAATGCAAAAAAAGAAAGGAGAAATGATTTGATCTCTACTTTTCCAAACCACATCTTTGTTAGTCCTTCCCCATGGTGAAAAAACAGAAACATTGCGCAAGTAAAATTACACTTCCTTAAAAAACATTACAGAAACACCTTCCAAACTTGCCTCATTGTACAACAAGTAAATAATTGTATTGAAATTGTACAACCACCAGGCACATACAGTACCAGCTGACACAGGGCTGTAAAATAAAGCATTTACCAAAACTATTAAAAGAGGCGTTGTGGCGCGGATTGAATCCCGGCCTGATTCGGATACTGCAGTTGCAACTATTGGCAAGTTAAATGGTTAAAAACATATTTGTGTGATGTACAGTAGTACTGTAAACAATGGAGAGGTGGCGTGAGGATAACTGTTAATAAAGTAATGGAGAACTGTAATTGGAGGGGGTATTTCTACCTTACTGTTTAGGAGATGTGTTGAGAAAACAGATTTTCGAACAAAACATTTTCTGTTGTTTTCTTCATTTATTTTAGCTTGAAATCGAAGATAGATGGCTTCTCTGTAGATGGGATGAACTTGGGAATTTAGACTATCAGCGGCCACCACTGGGTGGAAGACGATTTAAAGATTTAGTCACCAGGCCATCAGACATTTAGAACATCCAAAGAAAAGGAATATCCAGTCATATTGCAAAGAAAATATACCACAATAAATGTCCATGTTGAGGCATGAGTCATGTTCTAATCTGAACATACTTTTTTTCTAATAGCAGCAACACATACTGTATTTTAGGGATTATAGTTCAAATGTAATTATTTGGGAGAAGTAAAACCCCACCTATATAATATAGTAAGGTTGGGGGTACTTAAACAAAGTCTTAAAGTGTGAAGAGAAACTTAACTGAGGCCGACAGAGTGTTGTAAAAGCCTTGGTCAAACTCAGTAAGGCTAACTATCAGATCTTAAAGTAAAACACATCATGAGCTGGAGACCAAGGCATCATTTTATTACCTTCTTTTAGCTAGGCAAGTCAGTTATTAAGAACAAATTCTTATTTACAATGACGGCCTACTGGGGAACTGCCTTGTTCAGGGGCAGAACGACAGACCTTGTCAGCTCGGGGATTTGATCCAGCAACCTTTTGGTTACTGGCCCAACACTCTAACCACTAGGCTACCTGCTGCCCCAAAACATGGAGCATAATGGATTTTACAGTAATACTGTTTTCAGAGGAATTGCAGTTCGATCTCTGCATGAACAGTAGCGGTCAATTATGTTGATTTATGACTACATGCACATTTGCTGTACAACTACACAAAATGACACTATTACTGGTTTTGAATAAGTTACAAATTATATTTTTACTTCATATTTTATCTGAATATATAAGCTACGGGGATTGTAGTGTTGGTTGATCGGTATAACCCAAATGATGGGTTGGTTGATGGGTTTGGGTTGATTATGGTCTATATACAGTCCAGTATGGCTGGGCAGTATGCAGTACAGAGGGACTTCCTGGATGCAGCACCAGGTTAGAGGGAGGAGTAACAGACTGGGGACATGAAGTGACAGTTCACACTCCTCAGAGACTCACACGGGGCTCACAGACAACAAGAAAAGAGAGCATACAGAGAGAGGTAATGTGCTGATTCAGTCTTATTCTTTGCATGGCAAATATGTCTTTTTTAAAGTGCTTGGAGAAAATGGACAACTCTGGACATTACTTAATTATTTAACAAAACTAGTAACTCCTTAGTCCTTGGTAGAAACAATTGGCACTTTGTTTGTTACAATGACTCCCCATGTGACTTAAAAAGTATGTGATTACTCTGTTACCATGTGGTTTCAAAATAAGTTCCAGACAATTAAGGTAAAATCAAGCATAACTAGGAGTTTGACATCTCTCCATGCATTAAATTACAGTTGAAAAAAATGAGGTAAGAAGGTTGTGACAATCATAAACGTGTCATGAAACGTTCATGTCAGTTGTTAGGATATGTATTTCCTTACACAGCTGGCAACGGGATGTGTCGATATTATCATACTAAAGAACAAGAAGGCCCGCACACGGTTGAAGCTCCCAATTCACTGCTTTATTGACAACGTTTCGATCCGGAACAGATCTTCGTCAGGTCAAACAAACTGAGTACTCACTTCCCAAAATATACACATTCCATCTCACATGACCATTATGCACATGACGCGTGTTGGGCGTGGAAACAATAAAACATGTTGCACAAGCAATCATAATTCATCTCAGAGGTACAAATGCTCATAAAGGATTATATACATACAAATGGATTCAAGTTAAAAAATCTTGGCAACAGTAGTAAAAAGATTGTTGAGAACGTTTGGAATACCCGCCCATATGACTATACTGAGCAGGAGGTGAGGTGGCCGTAGGTATAATTCCAGTGACCTATTTCAAAAACAATTAGTGTATCTCTAATCATTTGATATCAATGAGATGGGCAGATATAGTAGTTACAGAATCTAATATATACAGTATGTACAAAATGACCAACTAGGAGACCTGGAAGGCAAGACAAATCAAAGTGACATACAGTATGTAAGAAAGGGTCTGATATCAAACTCTTGGTTCAGACCTTTAGGAGACGTGGTGCACAAACGGTGATTCCAATACAATTCTCTTCTCAATAATAGATTATCAGTACCCCCCCCCCCCCCCCCCCCCATGAGTCTTAACATGTTCGATACCAATGTATCTCAGAGAGCTAATGTTGTGACGGGCATCCATGAAATGTGCAGCCACAGGGTTTCTCTGGTCAAGGGTCCTGATATTACTCCTGTGTTCTGCTATTCATGTTTCAGAGAGCGGTTCGTTTCTCCTGCATAGCATCGACCACAAATACACTTGATCAGGTATATCACATTTTTTGTGGAACGTGTAATGACGTCCTTAATCTTGATGGCCTTGCCCGTGATAGGGTGATTGAACATTGTGCATTTGTTCGTAAAGTTACACTGGGTACATCGACCACATATGTAATTACCGTCCGGCACATTGTCTAGGAAGATGCTACGTGGCACCAGTGGAAGATCAGACCTCACCACCATTTGACTGATGTTGGGGGCGCATCTGAAGACGACCCACGGAGGTTCTTTAACCTCTTTTCCAGTTGTGGATCAGTGCTCAAGATGTACCAGGGTTTTTTAATGATGTGGTCAAACTGTTTACCAAGTGGGGAGTTTTGAAGGAAGCATTGAACGCGTTGGTCAGGAGGGCGGGGAGTTTTTGGCATGAGGGAGTCATCAAGGGTCATATTTTTATAACGTTCCCCTGCTTCATGCAGACATTCCTCTGGGTAATGGCTTGCTTGTTATAGTCACTCTGTGTACTACAAATCCTGCGTATGCGACTGTATTGGCTGATGGGGAGGCTCTTTTTTAGGGGTCTAAGGGTGGAAGCTGTCTCCGGGTAACAAGGAATTCCTGTCCGTCGGCTTCCTGTTTAGGTCCGAGCTGAAGCCCTCCCCCTCCCTCTTTATCAAAATGTTCAGAAAACTTGTTTCATGCATCAAAGGTGAGAGTGAATTTGAAATGTTCACTGCTTGTATAACACTCTTATCATGTTATTTTGTGTTATTCTGTGTTATTCTCTTTCTGTGCTCCAGACTTGTGGACACAGACAAGGGGACCAGAGAAAGAGGTAAAAGAGGACAGACCCTGGTGTTGTGGTTGATTAATCGAGGCAGGATGTGGGTCCTCATCTGGGCAGCTCTACTCTTCTCTCTGACAGGGAGAGCAACATGTCACAGTAGGGTTCCTTTCATCATTAAAGTATTGTTAATATTGAAATCTTTAGTAGATGTATACATGTGGTAATCGTAGTGGTACAGTATGGTAATTAAAACCCATTTTAATCTAAACTGATTCTGTATCATCAAAACAGTTCAGTACAAGTGAAGTAGTATCCAAGTGCTTTCTGTATTACTCATGACTGTATTCATTTCCCTCCATCAGGACAGCAACAACCACCACAGACATCAACACCCTGGACCATCACCTTCAGTCCAGCAGAAATAACAGCAGAGAAGGGACTATGTGCTGTTATTTCATGTACTTTCACTCACCCTGATGACATCAAGCCTACCACTGCAATATGGTTCAAGTGCCCTAGAAAGCACAGATGTGATGAGGATAAAAACATAATTTTCCACTCTGAAACTCCCTATAAAGCTCAGGAGGATTTTAAACAGAGAGTGTCTCTACTGGAGACTGATCTGACAAAGAAGAACTGTAGTGTGATCATCAACGACATCAGAAAGAAGGATACTGGAGAGTATCAATTCAGAATGTTAGAAGGACCATTTACATACCCACAGAAAATGAAAATCACAGTGACAGGTACAGCATGACTATTACTCTCAGTTACATTGACATGACTATTACTGTAGTTAGTTATGTACACTGACTGTAACATACAGGTACATTCCTCCAATTCACAAATGCCAAGATTCCCCTCCCCAAGTCTCCCTTTCCAATGTCTGCTTTTTTATAAACAATGGTGGGATTTGTGGGGGCATTATTTGGAGCAGTTTAATTAACATGGGTAGGATTGTTAGGATGCTGTCACACTGCGTCTGATTCTGTTTCTCTGATGTCTGGTACACAGATGTAACTTCTGTGTTTGTATTTCCTGCCTCCAGCTCTGACCCAGAAGCCCTCAGTGTTGACTCCTCCTCTGACAGAGGGAGAACCAGCTACTCTGACCTGCACCGCCCCGGGGATCTGCTCTGGAACTCCTCCTCACATCACATGGACATGGAGAGGAACAGGAGGCAACATCACTGAGCTCAGAGACAACACCACCATACAGATTAGAGAGGACCTGACCAATGTGACAACAACACACTTCTCAAAATTGACCTTTACCCCCTCAGCTAAGCATGACGGCACCAACGTCACATGTCTGGTGACCTTCAATGGCAACATCACCACTAAGAAGACACTGACAATGAATGTGGCACGTATGTATTGTACATTATCTGACCTTGTGCTGCAACACTTCTATTTCATGAACATGATTTGTATGTACTGTTCTTTATTTTCTAGATGTGAAGGAACCCAAGATCTCAGGTAGTAACACAGTGAGAGAGGGTGATACCCTGAATCTGACCTGCAGTGATGACAGCTACCCACCCTCATCATCTAACATCACCTGGAGTAAGAAGGGGACAGCAGCTTTGGAACGGAATAACTCTGGACTGGCCACTCTCATCATCTCTAACATGACAAGAGAACATGCTGGGGAGTATGTGTGTACAGCTCAACACCACAAGAGATCTCTGACAGCTTCCACGGTTGTCACTGTGATGTGTGAGTACAAGCAGCACTGTACAGACTTATTGAAAATGGCTTGTGACATGCTGGTACCTTTAAATTGCCTATGATTTATCTCCCCTCTCATGACGTGTGTGTGTGTGTGTGTAACTCAGGGAGTTCCCTTACCCTTCATAAGATGGTTAACACTAAAAGAGTACAGTTTTACTACATCAGTGTTGATGTTCTCAGTGAACAGCACCATCAGCCCGACTGTCAGAAACCACACCAATGCCACTATGGAGTGTGTCAGCAGAAATGAAGCGGGCAGAGTGAGAGAGAAGCTGCAAGTCAACCAAATAGAAAAACAAGAAGGTAAAGATATAAGTTAATATACTTTGTTAGAGAGCCACAGCTTCCCAATATCAATGCAACATAGAGCATTTGCACTCTTGGATTGAGAAAAGTTGTGCGCCACTTCTAAAACCCAACGTGTTGTTCTCTTTATAGAGGATGTGTCTAAAGACATCATGGCTATGCTGTCGGACCTAAAACTGATTACTGCATTTGTGATTGGTGCAGCCCTCTCAGCCACCATCTGTTGTATCTTCCTGTGTTTGAAAGGGAAATGTAAAAGGTACATGCATTCTATTACTGATGTACAGTTGCTATTCACTGAATATGTTATTTTAAAAATCAATTACAGATTGTCTTACTGATTTATTCATATTTATTATCAAGAACATCATATTTATTGTCAAAAGTACCAATGTCTTGCACCATTGTTACGTCCGTTGTTAGGAGGCCAAGGTGCAGCGTGGTAGGCGTACATTTTACTTTATTTTCAAATGACACCAAAAAACAACAAATCACAAAACGAACGTAAAGCTCTGTAGTGCTAAACAGCAACTAAACAAAGACAAGATCCCACAACTGAAGGTGGGAAAAAGGGCTGCCTAAGTATGATCCCCAATCAGAGACAACGATAGACAGCTGCCTCTGATTGGGAACCATACAAAGAAATAGACAAAGAAATAGACAACCTAGAATGCCCACCCAAATCACACCCTGACCTAACCAAATAGAGAAATAAAAAGGCTCTCTAAGGTCAGGGTGTGACAACCATATTGTAATGGAAGTGCTTGCTAACCCCTCCAAAATACAGTTATTGAGACATTTCATTTGTACTCTTTTCCTTAGACGCAAAGAAATGATCCCAAAGCACTCAGACTCCAAAAGCCCTTTCATGAACCTGGAGATGGTGACATGTGAAGACCAACAGGTGCAGTACCAGTTACTTTCTTTATTCAGCTTTACCAACATTCAGTTAGCATTAACATGCCAATATGAGTTTACAAGGCAACACAAAAAGGTCTGGGACCACCAAGCTAACAAAATACTCCTAACACAGTGCTTTCTGTCATTTACTCCATAGACGGATGCAGGACAGGCTGTAGGGGGCAAACAGACCCATCTGCAGGTGGAGCTGAGGAAGGGAGAAGAAAACGGAGGGCCCCAGACCAGTGGAACCGCAGGAAAATCTACCACAGGGGAAGAACTAAATGAAGTGGACTACGCCAGAATCAACTACTCCCTGCTGAAGAAGAAGACTCCTGAGGAGGCAGAGAAGAAGACCACCAGCACAGAGACAGACTACGCCGAAATCAAACGAGAGAAGAAGAAAGAGGAGGAAGAAGATAGTGGAGAGGGGAGTGGTGTGATGGAGGAGGTGGAATGGGAAGAAGGGGAGGAGATGATAGGGAAGGATGAGGAGAAAGAGAACGGTAAGCCATTACGAGAGACAGATGAGGATACAGCACTTTACTCCAACGTCAAGGCTATTATGGGTGGAGAGTGAGAGAGTGACACAGCAATGTGGGAGATAGCGCACAGTACTATGGCTTCTAATATACAGCCCTGCGGTATTTTCTCATATTCTAGATTGAAGGTTTTATGATGATAGAGACTTTGTTTAACTGAAACTACTGTAGGTAATAGTTTTGGTAATTCCTTATTTTTCAGCATTGTCTAATGTAATGTTAGTTTTGTAATGATTCTGTTTTTGTGTCACCATGGAAGGACTGACAAAAACGTAGTTTGGAGAAGTAGAGAGGTCAAACCATGTCGTTTTCTTCTCCTCTGTTCCTTCCTGTTTTTGCATTTTGATTTAACCCTAACCCTATATATTGAGGCACTACCTTACTTTTGATGTTTGTGTGTATTTTAGTTGTTTGCTATCTGAAATTTGTTCAAAGAATTTCAAAATTGTTTTAACTGTCTTGTAGCATGATGTATTACAGTACCCATAATGCTCTGTATCAATATACGGTTTTATCTTGGTAAAGACGTTCCTAAAGCTAACACTATGGTGTCCCGTCTACGTATTAATACATCAGAGGAGGCTGGTGGTAGGAGTTATAGGAGGACACGTTAATTGTAATGGCTGGAATGGAATACTTGAAACTGTATATGGAAACCACATGTATGACTCTGTTCCATTAATTCCATTCCAGCCATTAAAACAAGCCTGTCCTCCTATAGCTCATCACACCAGCCTCCTCTGTGATACATGGTGTCAGAAGTTGGATGTCTATTTATTATCTCCACAAATTGTATTCGACAGTGATTACACAGATGGTATGACTGCAGAGAACAGTAGATGTTTTCTATGGAACTCACCCAGTTCCTCCACCGTGTATTCTATGTTGACATAATCAAGATGTATACGTTCACGATCATTGTAAATAAGAATTTGTTCTTAACTGACTTGCCTAGTTAAATAAAGGTTACATTTAAATGAAATTAAAATGTAAAAAATATGAATATCCTACAAACAACCACTAGATAGAGACACTCTATTTGACATGATAACCGCAAAGCCACATCATTTACAAGCCCACTTCTTAACCCCTTCTCAGTTTGAGCTTTAATCATAATACTCATTTATCAGAAAAGGAAACTGATTTAAGGTGATCTCAACCATCTGCTGGTGTAAGTGAAGACAGAACAACAGGCTCTGATTAGAAGGCAGATGTTTAAAATTAAACCTGAAACTCTCAGATGTTGGCAGAGGTATCTCGCATGGTTTCCTCTGAACAAAAAAACACCAAGAGGTGTGTGTGTGTGAGTCACAGTAGCAAAAAATGGACACTCCCTTTCACATTGTAAATCTGTCTGTGTTGTGGTGGTTGTTTCTGTTGTACTGTACCTGTCACTGAGCTACCGAACAAACCCACGTACAAACACCTGTGTTGTTCCTCAGGTTTGGATGAAAAGAAAATGAACATGTCCCTTTGCTGTTAACTGTTCATTTAGAGTTTACGTCACCTGCCAATTGTCAGTGTGAGCATCATGGACTCTGTCGTGTGTACAGTATGTGCTCACACTCATACTGGATTAAGGATGGGATTACAGGATTAGAATGTTCCACTCACAGTACAGAGCCTGTAAATAGATCTAACAGACACAGTCAGCTCACTTCGCTTGTATTGAGGATATATCTGCTATTGATCATTGGATAAGGATGTATTTCCCTACTAAGGTCTGTCCTTAGGTTTTTTCATCCAGGTCAAAGGTAAGGCATAAGCAGTAGCATACATTAGTACTGTAGACCAGCCAGTTACTTGGAGCTAAGATTGTGTGTTTGTTTACACAACACTTACCACTATCCAATACTGTCATTTGACCAATTCTGTAAAAAAAAAGTAGTTAAATACATTAAATCTGAATAATTGTGTAAAGAAACTGTTTTATTGTGTTCCCACTTATCCCGAATTGATTAAGCAGTAAGGGATTTTGTGTTCCAGGTCCTCGAGGGCTGCACTGTATGTCAGTGTTTGTTCTTGCCTTCTATTCAGAGACTAATAAATACCTCAGTATTAAACTGTGTGGACATAACAGCCAATCAATTATCAATTGAATTGATCAATTACGTGCCCAAGAAATGTAATCCTCCACTATTAAGATGTGTGAGTGCTCCTACATGTTGTTCTATGCTAATGACCATCCTCACCTCTCTCACAGCCATGGCGGCGGATGTTGTTTCTCACAGCCTGAACCTCCTGGAGACTCTCAAAGAGTCTATTGAGAACAACAAGCTGTCGGACGTCAAGGATGCTGTGGAGGACCTCCTGATCAGCCGGATCAACCTGGCCGTGGCAGGAGAGCGGGGGCCAGAGAAGTCTGCATTCATCAACGCCCTCCGTGGCCTGGGGCCTGAGGATGAAGGAGCCGCCCTATCCCCCTGCCCCACTTCTCCAGAGGAGATGGCCATCTATCCCAACCCCAAGCACCCTGACTTCAGGCTCTGGGACTTGCCACCCACCCCCGCAGCCTCACCCTTTGACCTGGAAGGGTACATGGAGCGGGTGAAGTTCCTGCGGTACAACGTGGTGGTCATGGCGTTCACACAGAGTCTCCAGGCCAACAGCGTGGCGGTGTTCCTGGAAGCCCGCTCTGTGCAGAGGGACACTGTGTACTTCGCCTTGCTGGCCTCAGAGAAGGACACAGAAAAGGGTCTGGAGGAGAGACGGAAGGCCAGCCTGGAGTTGTTGAAGGCCCAGGGGGTGGCCCTGCCTAAGGTGTTCCTAGTGAGGCCCTCCTGTCTGGAGAAACTTGACTTCCCAGGACTCCTGGAGGAGATGGAGAGGGACCTACCAGAGATCCGGGCCCACGCTCTCCTCCTGGCCCTGCCCACTCTCTCCCCAGTCCTGGTCACCCAGAAGAGGGACGCCTTCAAGGCCTTGGTCTGGGCTGCCGCGTCACTCTCTGGTGGGGTGTCGACCATCCCTGTGCCCCTGGTGGCCTCCATGGTGGACGCCAGAGTGGGTGTGAGGATCCTCACCAAGGCCAGGGCCTCGCTCTGTCTGGACGACGAGTCTGTTGAGCGGTTGGCACGGCAACGCGGCATGGAGCCGGCACGGCTCAAAGCCCTGCGGACGTGTAACCTGTCGGTTGAAGTCACTAAGGGGGAGGTAAAGCTACGGCTGGCAGCGGCAGAGAAGGAGTTGACCACCAACACAACCCGGCTGGTGGAGATGGCCATGCCCAGGCACGCCCGCTCAGCCGGTCGTTCCTTCACTGTCATGCTGCAGGCTCTCAATGGGGCCATCGATGAGATGGTGGTTGACACAGAGAAGATACTGGCTGCTGCTGGTATAGGAGAGGGGAAATGAAGGAGGTCAAGAGGAGGGCTAGAAATAGTGCAATGAAAAATGTTTTAAAACATTTGCAATGGAAATGCAAATGTGCATTGCGTAGGACTTTCCTGCAGTCAAATTATCTAGTTGCTTCATGGGTCAAATGTTATTAATATTTTTCATAATTTCATCATTAATAAACATTATTTCAAAAACCCTGCAGAAAATCAGGTGTTTCTATGTCAAAGGGTTTTGTTATATTTCAGTCTTCTGTAATGTACAGTACCAGTCAAAAGTTAGGACACACCTATTCATTCAAGGGTTTTTCTTTTTTTTCTTCTTTTTTTTAACACCCCTACTCTTACGATAAGTGCCATGGGATCTTTAGTGACCACAGAGAGTCAGCACACCCGTTTAACGTCCCATCCAAGGGTTTTTCTTTATTTTTTACTATTTTCTACATTGTAGAATAATAGTGGAGACTTCAAAACTATGAAATAACACATATGGAACCATGTAGAGACCAAAAAAGAATGAAACAAATCTAAATATATTTGAGATTCTTCAAAGTATCCACCCTTTGCCTTGATGACAGCTTTGCACACTCTTGGCATTCTCTCAATCAGCTTCACCTGGAATGCTTTTCCAACAGTCTTGAAGGAGGTCCCACTTGTTGGCTGCTTTTCCTTCACTCTGCGATCCAACGCATCCCAAACCATCTCAATTGGTTTGAGGTCGGGTGATTGTGGAGGCCAGGTCATCTGATGAAAACTCCATCACTCACCATCCTGGTCAAATAGCCCTTACACAGCCTGGAGGTATGTTGGGTCATTGTCCTGTTGAAAAACAAATGACAGTCACACTAAGCCCAAACCATATTAGATGGTGTATCGCTGCAGAATGCTGCAGTAGCCAGGCTGGTTAAGTGCGCCTTCAATTCTAAATAAATCACTGACAGTGTCACGAGCAAAGCACCCCCACACCATAACACCTCCTCCTCCATGCTTCACAGTGGGAACCACACATGCAGAGATCATCCCTTCACCTTCTCTGCGTCTCACAAAGACATAGCGGTTGGAACCACAAATCTCAAATTTGGACTCGTCAGACAAAAGGACAGATTTCCACTGGTCTAATGTCCATTGCTTGTGTTTCTTGGACCAACCAAGTATTTTCTTATTATTGGTGTCTATCTACACTATCTACCTAGAGAGTTTTCATCTGTATTTTTCGTAGCTGTCTACATACCACCACAGACCAATGCTGGCACTAAGAGCGCACTCAATGAGCAGTATTCCGCCATAAGCAAACAGGAAAACGCTCATCCAGAGGAAGCACTCCTAGTGGCCGGGGACTTTAATGCAGGGAAACTAAAATCTCTTTTACAAAATTTCTATCAGCATGTTAAACATGTAACCAGTAGGAAAAAAACTCTAGACCACCTTTACTCAAATCAAATCAAAGTTTATTTGTCACGTGCACTGAATTCAACAGGTATTCAATACAACCTTACAGCCAATACAACCTTACAGTGAAATGCTTAATTACAGGCTCTAACCAACAGTGCAAAAACGTATTAGGTGAACAATAGGTAAGTAAAGAAATAAAAACAACAGTAAAAAGACAGTGAAAGATAACAGTAGCGAGGTTATATAGAGGCACTGGTTAGTCGTGCTGATTGAGGTAGTATGTACATGTAGATATGGTTAAAGTGACTATGCATATATGATAAACAGAGAGTAGCAGTAGCGTAAAAGAGGGGTTGGGGGGGGGGGCATACAATGCAAATAGTCCAGGTAGCCATTTGATTACCTGTTCAGGAGTCTTATGGCTCGGGGGTAAAAACTGTTGAGAAGCCTTTTTGTCCTAGTCTTGGCACTCCGGTACCGCTTGCCATGTGGTAGTAGAGAGAACAGTCTATGTGGCTGGAGTCTTCGACAATTTTTAGGGCCTTCCTCTGACACCGCCTGGTATAGAGGTCCTGGATGGCAGGCAGCTTAGCCCCAGTGATGTACTGGGCCGTGTGCACTACCCTCTGTAGTGCCTTGCGGTCGGAGGCCAAGCAGTTGCAATTGCCGTACAAGGCAGTGATGCAACCAGTTAGGATGCTCTCGATGTTGCAACTGTAGAACCTTTTGAGGATCTGAGGACCCATGACAAATGTTTTTAGTTTCCTGAGGGGGAATAGGCTTTGTCGTGCCCTCTTCACGACTATCTTCGTGTGTTTGGACCATTCTAGTTTGTTGATGATGTGGACACCAAGGATATTGAAGCTCTCAACCTGCTCCACTACAGCCCCGTCGATGAGAATGGGGGCGTGCTCGGTCCTCCTTTTCCTGTAGTCCACAGTCATCTCCTTAATCTTGGTTACGTTGAGGGATAGGTTGTTATTCTGGCACCACCCGGCCAGGTCTCTGACCTCCTCCGTATAGGCTGTCTCCCTATACTCCACACACAGAGAAGTGTACAAAGCTCTCGCTCGCCCTCCATTTGGCAAATCTGACCATAATTCTATCCTCCTGATTCCTGCATACAAGCAGGAAGCACTAGTGACTCGGTCAACAAGAAAGTGGTCAGATGAAGCAGATGATAAGCAACAGGACTGTTTTGCTAGCACAAACTGGAATATGTTCCAGGATTTTTCCTATGGCATTGAGGTGTACACCACATTAGTCATTGGCTTCATCAATAAGTGCATTGATGACGTCGTCCCCATAGTGACCATACGTACATACCCCAACCAGAATCCATGGATTACAGGCAACATCCGCACCGAGCTAAAGGCTAGAGCTGCCACTTTCAAGGAGCGGGACTCTAACCTGGAAGCTTATAAGAAATCCCGCTATGCCCTCTGACGAACCATCAAACAGGCAAAGTGTCAATACAGGACTAAGATCGAATCGTAGTACACTGGCTCCGAAGCTCGTTGGATGTGGCAGGGCTTGCAAACCATTACAGTCTACAAAGGGAAGCACAGCCGAGAGCTGCCCAGTAACACGAGCATACCAGACGAGCTAAAATACTTCTATGCTTGCAAATAACACTGAGACATGCATGAGAGCACCAGCTGTTCCGGTTGACTGTGTGATCATGCTCTCCACAGCTGATGTAAGTCATTTCAAGACAAAGGAGATGATTGTGGACTACAGGAAAAGGAGGACCAAGCACGCCCCCATTCTCATCGACGGGGCTGTAGTGGAGCAGGTTGAGAGCTTCAAGCTCTTTGGTGTACACATCGCCAACAAACTAACATGGTCCAAGCACACCAAGACAGTCGTGAAGAGGGCATGACAAAATCTATTCCCCCTCAGGAGACTGAAAAGATTTGGCATGGGTCCTCAGATCCTCAAAAGATTCTACAGCTGCAATATCGAGAGCATCCTGACTGGTTGCATCACTGCCTGGTATGGCAACTGCTTGGCCTCCGACCGCAAGGCACTACAGAGGGTAGTGCGTACGGCCCAGTACATCACTGGGGCCAAGCTTCTTGCCATCCAGGACCTCTATACCAGGCGGTGTCAGAGGAAAGGCCCTAAAAATTGTCGAAGACTCCAGCCACCCAAGTCATAGACTGTTCTCTCTGTTACCGCATGGCAAGCGGTTCTGGAGCTCCAAGTCTAGGTCCAAGAGGCTTCTAAACAGCTTCTACAACCAAGCCATAAGATTCCTGAACATCTAATCAAATGGCTACCCAGACTATTTGCACCCCCCCCCCCCCCCCCCATGCTGCTGCTACTCTGGTATTATCGATGCATTGTCACTTTAATAAACTCTACCTACATGTACATATTTCCTCAATTACCTCGACTAACCAGTGCCCCCGCACATTGACTCTGTACATGTACCCCTTGTATATAGTCTCTCTATTGTTATTTTATTGCTGCTCTTTAACTACTTATTACTTTTATTTCATATTATTTATTTTTTTACTGCATTGTTGGTTAGGGGCTTGTAAGTAATCATTTCACTGTAAGGTTATTGTAAGGTTTCTGTTGTATCGGCAGATGTGATTAATAAAATGTTATTTGATATGATTTGCTTCACGCAGTCTCCTCTGAACAGTTGATGTTAAGATGTTTCTGTTACTTTAATTCTGTGAAGAATTTATTTTGGCTGGAATTTCTGAGGCTGTTAACTCTAATGAACTTATCCTCTGCAGCAGAGGTAACTCTGGGTCTTCATTTCCTGTGGCGGTCCTCATTAGAGACAGTTTCATCATAGAGCTTGATGGTTTTTGCGACTGCACTTGAAGAAACTTTCAAAGTTCTTAAAATGTTCCATGTTGACTGACCTTCATTTCTTAAAGTAATGATGGACAGTCGTTTCTCTTTTCTTATTTGAGTTGTTCTTGCCATAATATCGACTTGGTCTTTTATCAAATAGGGCTATCTTCTGTATACCACCCCTACCTTGGCACAACAGAACTGATCGGCTCAAACGCATTAAGAAGGAAAGAAATTCCACAAATGAACTTTTAACCTGTTAATTGAAATGCATTCCAGGTGACTACCTCATGAAGCTGGTTGAGAGAATGCCAAGAGTGTGCAAAGCTGTCATCATATAGCTGACAGGGTACAGGTTTCTTTTTTTTTCAGCCCATAACCATGTGTGTGAGTTGTATTTTTATTTTTTTACCTTTATTTAACTAGGCAAGTCAGTTAAGAACAAATTCTTTTTTACAACGACGGCCTACCTGGGAACAGTAGCAGGGGCAGACTGACAGATATTTACCTTGCCAGCTCAGGGATTCGATTCAGCAACCTTTCGGGTTACTGGCCCAATGCTCTAACCACTAGGCTACCTGCCGCCCCAAAATATGCCTTTGTTTCAAAGTAGATTTGTAGAAGACTACCAAGAAACACTCTGTGTGATCCTGATTTCGACCACTGCAGCAAAATCCAAGTCCTTGTTTCAGTAACTTTTCTTCCATTAGGTGCCTAATGAATGTGACCCTGTTCTTTTCATATCACTTTTGCCCAGTTTGTATTCATACTCAGATATTACATTTGCTGTGAGTGCATTTATGGGCTTTTACATATTTTGTCATCCACAATCGAAAGCAGTGCCTTCTATGTGAATAGAAGTTATTCAACTTGAATCCAATAACTTGGGCAGTATAGCATGTCGTCTTTATATGCAATAAAATATTTTCACAGACAAATATGAGTCAGTACTGTATTTCTGCTTAAATCAGCAAGGTTTTACTCAGAAAGTATTGTACAGTACAGTACCTCATGTTCTTCATGTACAACAACCACACACACTACACATACTGTAAATTTGAACAAAACACCTGACAAATGAAGCGAGTCAAAGCTCACTTCACAAATACAGTTCTGAACAGCGCAGAATGGAAAATAGATACAGTACCTCACTCCATCATCAACCCCAAATCATACAAATAGACACTTCTGTCTGTCATGCTTGGATGGACATGCAAAAACAAATGCAAAGCCTGGCAGACAATTGGGTTCCTCTTTTAGTTTCTCATCCTTATTTTGAGAAGACAGATATGCTGCAGATACAGTATCTTTCACGAGACAGTCATCACAGCGAATCCCTTCTGAGGTAAGAAGAAACAACTTTGTGAATGTTTGCTATTTCTTTTACGCATGTCTACCCATTATAAAGTGAGAAATGTATCCTGGATACATGTTTATTTATGGTCATACTGAGCTGATAATGTGAAATACCTCATGTGCACATTGAGATAGGAACGTTGCTCAAATGCTGTCAGTTCCACTTTAAAGTTCATTTAGATATTTATGTCTCGATGATATGGTAATAATGAGAGAGAGAGAACCAACAATTGCAAGACAGAATAATCGAATGGGAAGTGTAAATTTAAGTTCCTGGCCCTCCACCTGACAAAAACTTTAGGAAAAACGAATTGTGTGCCGCCACCAAACAAGGCAATAATATAGGCCTACACTAGGTTACTGCCAATAAAATTTGCAGTAAACGTTACTTGTACAAGTGAAACTTCTAAACAGATATTTATATTATTGTGGAAGTGTTTATTACTCTCCTTGAAGTGAGCAAAGGGGATTAAATAAGAATTCACAGCTTTGCTTTCGAAAGCGAGAACATAAAAAAATGTCACCTATAAAAATAATTATCCACATTTAGATAGGCTACTAATTACAAAATAAATAAAGTAATCAAAATAAGTACGGAATTAACCAAATAAATACAGTGCAAATACGTTTAAGGCACACAACATAATATTCTGGCAAAGGCTACATTTATTTAGATTAAGACGCACTGTGAATACAGGCTTTGAAAATTAATAAAATAAAAGTGCAACAAGAACCATTCGGCCTATTTTTCTTTTCATTATATATTAACCTACCTAAAGGTTTCTGGCATGGAACAAAATCATGTTCACCTTTTCTGGTTTAATAGACTGCAGAGTGGGGTAACAATATTGCCTGCTGTAGGCCTACTGAAAAAACATTCAGACGGGAACTTTTTGCACGGATGCAGAGGTATTTGAGCGCTATGTTGACAAAGAGCGGAAATCGAATGCAAAGCCTGGCAGACAATTGGGTTCCTCTTTTAGTTTCTCATCCTTATTTTGAGAAGACAGATATTCTGCAGATACAGTATCTTTCACGAGACAGTCATCACAGCGAATCCCTTCTGAGGTAAGAAGAAACAACTTTGTGAATGTTTGCTATTTCTTTTACGCATGTCTACCCATTATAAAGTGAGAAATGTATCCTGGATACATGTTTATTTACGGTCATACTGAGCTGATAATGTGAAATACCTCATGTGCACATTGAGATAGGAACGTTGCTCAAATGCTGTCAGTTCCACTTTAAAGTTCATTTAGATATTTATGTCTCGATGATATGGTAATAATGAGAGAGAGAGAACCAACAATTGCAAGACAGAATAATCGAATGGGAAGTGTAAATTTAAGTTCCTGGCCCTCCACCTGACAAAAACTTTAGGAAAAACGAATTGTGTGCCGCCACCAAACAAGGCAATAATATAGGCCTACACTAGGTTACTGCCAATAAAATTTGCAGTAAACGTTACTTGTACAAGTGAAACTTCTAAACAGATATTTATATTATTGTGGAAGTGTTTATTACTCTCCTTGAAGTGAGCAACGGGGATTAAATAAGAATTCACAGCTTTGCTTTCGAAAGCGAGAACATAAAAAAATGTCACCTATAAAAATAATTATCCACATTTAGATAGGCTACTAATTACAAAATAAATAAAGTAATCAAAATAAGTACGGAATTAACCAAATAAATACAGTGCAAATACGTTTAAGGCACACAACATAATATTCTGGCAAAGGCTACATTTATTTAGATTAAGACGCACTGTGAATACAGGCTTTGAAAATTAATAAAATAAAAGTGCAACAAGAACCATTCGGCCTATTTTTCTTTTCATTATATATTAACCTACCTAAAGGTTTCTGGCATGGAACAAAATCATGTTCACCTTTTCTGGTTTAATAGACTGCAGAGTGGGGTAACAATATTGCCTGCTGTAGGCCTACTGAAAAGACATTCAGACGGGAACTTTTTGCACGGATGCAGAGGTATTTGAGCGCTATGTTGACAAAGAGCGGACATCGACCCTCATTCCCTCTCCACCATGCCACTGGGTCATACATTTACATTTTTTGGGGTGGATGTGAGCTCTGCGCTGGCCCGCTGTTGTGCAAGAACACTGCCCCGTGATGTCTTCTATGGTGAACATGCGCACTCGATCTCTGTTCTAATTGTCCAAAATCACCATTGAAAGGGTCTCGTATCACCCTGAGGGTCTACAACGTTTGATTACAAATCACCATTCAAAGTTATCAGTACCACATATCACCATATGATTGGTTTATGTTATGTTCTGTGAATTACTGATGTCCCCTGTAAGAATGGAGCACCCTTGGTCATGCGCAGTGTTGTTCTATGTTATTCTGGTACTAACTGATTCCAGTAAAATGTGAAGCTCCAGTTCCATTTCTTGTATTCAGAGTCTTTCTTATTATATAAATAAGTAATAAGAGCTAAGACACTACAGTTTATATGTGTTTATTTATTTGCACACATGAAAATACAATATTGGTCAAATGATTTCCACATTATTCGGTGGTTTGTGCATGACACAAGCTGCATTGTAGACCATTTACCGCGTTGGTAGGCAACGCAACAAAGCACTCCCCCCTTCCCCTGTAAAAAAAGAAGAAAAAAAGACAATACAATCGTATATCAACGATGTTTGGACAGGTTGATGGGACGATGTGTCATTCCAGACATCGCCCAACCCATATACACCTCCAGTCCCAGGAAGAATATTGTAGCCCTATTCGCACGGGACTAATATTACCAGATAACGTTGGTTATGCATGTATTACCCCCGAATGGCCGTTATTCCAGAGGATTCGGACTGAATGAGTTTTTTCCAAACTGCCACCTGTAATTATATATTTTTTTTATACAGTGGCAGTTTTTTTTATAGGAGTGAAGATATTTCAACAAGTCCTGGCGACAGGTGACACTAATAACTCGAGCTTGGTTCCCAAGTTTCTAAACCATACAAAGCCATCTTTGGTATAGTGTCCACATAATATTTGAATTGAGGAAGTGTGATCATAATCATGAGGATAATTTAGCGATGGGCAGTAGAAAGCCCAATAAGGACGGGATAAATTTGACTGGGGGTGCTCAGGTAATGTAATTATGTACACCAGCACAAATCACCGTAATCACCGTAATTTTAGTCCGGTCTGAATCTGCCATGTCAGTCATTTTTTTTGGCAGGAAGGTTATTATCCCAGCCCTAAAAACCTATTGTTTTGATGGAGTTAAAAAAACGTCTTAGGGCTCAAATCCCGATAACGGGATCGATTTGACAACATCCAGTGAAATGGCAGAGCGCCAAATTCAAATTAAATTATTCGAAATATTTAACTTTCATACAATCACAAGTGCAATACACCAAATTAAAGCTTTACTTCTTGTTAATACAGCCACCGTGTCAGATTTCAAAAAGGCTTTACGGCGAAAGCAAACCATGCTATTATCTGAGGATAGCACCCCATCAAACAAACACAGACAATCCTATTTCATCCCGCCAGGCGCGACACAAAACTCAGAAATAACTATATAATTCATGCCTTACCTTTGAAGATCTTCTTTTGTTGGCACTCCAATATGTCCCATAAACATCAGAAATGGTCCTTTTGTTCAATTAATTCCGTCGTTGTATCTCCAAAATGTCAATTTATTTGGCGCGTTTGATCCAGAAAAACACTGGTTCCAACTCGCGCAACATGACTACAAAATATCTAATAAATTACCTGTAATCTTTGTCCAAACATTTCAAACAACTTTCCTAATACAACGTTAGGTATTTTTTTACGTAAATAATCGAAAACATTTAAGACGGGATAAACTGCGTTCAATAGCGGATAAAAACAAAGTGGAGCGAGCTTTCAGGTCATGCGCCCCAACCACAACAGTACACTTCACTCTATCAAAGAGTACACTTCACTCGGCCCTCGTTCTGAACTGCCCTACTTCTTCATTTCTCAAAGGAAAAACATCAACCAATTTCTAAAGACTGTTGACATCCAGTGGAAGCGATAGGAACGGCAAGCAAGATCCCCATAGAAAACCCATTGAAAGAGAGTGACCTCAACAACAAAAATATCCTGGTTGGTTTGTCCTCTGGGTTTCGCCTGCCAAATATGTTCTGTTATACTCACAGACATCATTCAAACAGTTTTAGAAACTTCAGAGTGTTTTCTATCCAAATCTACTAATAATATGCATATCCTAGCTTCTGGGCCTGAGTAGCAGGCAGTTTACTTTGGGCATGCTTTTCATCCGGATGTGAAAATACCACCCCCTAGCCTAGAGAGGTTAAAAAAACGGCTAAGAATAAGAAATAAAAGTAACAAGTAATTAAAGAACAGCAGTAAAATAACAATAGCGAGACTATATACAGGGGGGTACCGGTACAGAGTCAATGTAAGGGGGCACCGGTTAGTTGAGGTAATATGTACATGAAGGTAGAGTTATTAAAGTGACTATGCATAGATGACAACAACAAAGTGTAGCAGCGGTGTGAAAGAGGAGGAGGTGGGCGGGGCAATGCAAATAGTCTGGGTAGCCATTTGATTAGGTGTTCAGGAGTCGTATGGCTTGGGGGTAGAAGCTCTTTAGAAGCCTCTTGGACCTAGACTTGGTGCTCTGGTGGTAGCAGAGAGAACAGTCTATGACTAGGGTGGCTGGAGTCTTTGACCATTTTTAGGGCCTTCCTCTGACACCGCCTGGTATAGAGGTCCTGGATGGCAGGAAGAAGCGTGATCACACAGTCTTCCGGAACAGCTGGTGCTCTCATGCATGCTTCAGTGTTATTTGCCTCGAAGCGAGCATAGAAGTATTTTAGCTCGTCTGGTATGCTCGTGTCAATGGGCAGCTTTCGGCTGTGCTTCCTTTTATGGTCTGTAATGTTTTGCAAGCCCTGCCACATCCGACGAGCATCGGAGCCGGTGTACTACGATTCGATCTTAGTCCTGTATTGACACTTTGCCTGTTTGATGGTTCGTCGGAGGGCATTCCTTGAGCACATTTTTGTGGTACAGTCGATAGCTCTGGACTTCGGGCTAGAAGGTTGAGTGTTCGAGACCTGCTCCCTGCCTGTTTCATTACATTACGTTTTGTGCGAATTAATTGAACATCGCCAAGTGCATCATAAAACAAATATTGTGCATATTTCATGCAGCCCTTGCTGTTAGATCGCAAAGCAGCATACAACTGAGCTAAATGACAAGTTCACTTTCTCATTCACAGTTTATAAACGCATATCAAGCGCAAGTGCTTCAGTGTTCAGCTGACATAGGCTGTGGGGGGGGGGGGGGGCATTTAGGACGTCTTCTACTGTGGATCGCAAACATATCCCAATGATTATGACTTTTATGAATTCAAATATTATGGCGACACTATACTAAAGCTGGTTTACAAACTTACCGGATATGTCATGTGAGCAAGCGTTGCAAAATAAATGTACACCTACATGTTATTCAATCATTGCACCCACACTGCAGGCGTGCGCCATGAAGCGCCTGCTTTGCCAAGCTCTAAAATAGAAGTTGCTTCTATTTGTGACAACAAACGCTATGCAAGTCCAGCCTCTCCCATCTCCTCATTGGCGTTTAGAAGCAGACAGTGGCATGCGAAAGTATTCACCCCCTTGGCCATTTTTCCTATTTTGTTGCCTTACAACCTGGAAATAAAATAGATTTTTGGGGGGTTTGTATCATTTGATTTACACAACATACCTACCACTTTGAAGATGCAAAATATTTTTTCTTGTGAAACAAACAAAAAACGGAAAACTTGAGTGTGCATAACTATTCACCCCCCCAAAAGTCAATACTTTGTAGAGCCACCTTTTGCAGCAATTACAGCTGAAAGTCTCTTGGGGTATGTCTCTATAAGCTTGGCACATCTAGCCACTGGGATTTCTGCCCATTCTTCAAGGCAAAACTGCTCCAGCTCCTTCAAGTTGGATGGGTTCCGCTGGTGTACAGCAATCTTTAAGTCATACCACAGATACTCAATTGGATTGAGGTCTGAGCTTTGACTAGGCCATTCCAAGACATTTAAATGTTTCCCCTTAAACCACTCAAGTGTTGCTTCAGCAGTGTGCTTAGTGTCATTGTCCTGCTGGAAGGTGAACCTCCATCCCAGCCTCAAATCTCTGGAAGAGTGAAACAGTTTTCCCTCAGGAATTTCCCTGTATTTAGCGCCATCATTCCTTCAAGCTTGACCAGTTTTCCAGTCCCTGCCGATGAAAAACATCCCTACAGCATGATGCTGCCACCACCATGCTTCACTGTGGGGATGTTGATCTCGGGGTGATGAGAGGTGTTGGGTTTGCACCAGACATAACGTTTTCCTTGATGGCCAAAAAGCTCAATTTTAGTCTCATCTAACCAGAGCACCTTCTTCCATCTGCTTGGGGAGTCTCCCACGTGCCTTTTGGTGACCACCAAATGTGTTTGACTATTTTTTTCTTTAAGCAATGGCTTTTTTCTGGACACTCTTCCGTAAAGCCCAGCTCTGTGAAGTGTACAGCTTAAAGTGGTCCTATGGACAGATACTCCAATCTCCGCTGTGGAGCTTTGCAGCTACTTCGGGGTTATCTTTGGTCTCTTTTATGCCTCTCTGATTAATGCCCTCCTTGCCTGGTCCATGAGTTTTGGTGGGCGGCCCTCTCTTAGCAGGTTTGTTGTGGTGCCATATTCTTTCAATTTTTTAATAATGGATTTAATGGTGCTCCGTGGGATGTTCAAAGTTTTGGATATTTTTTTATAACCCAACCCTGATCTGTACTTCTGCACAACTTTGTCCCTGACCTGTTTGGAGAGCTCCTTGGTCTTCATGGTGCCGCTTGCTTGGTGGTGCCCCTTGCTTAGTGGTGTTGCAGACTCTGGGGCCTTTCAGAACAGGTGTACAGTATATATACTTGAGAACTTGTGACAGATCATGTGACACTTAGATTGCACACAGGTGGACTTTATTTAACTAATAATGTGACTTCTGAAGGTAATTGGTCGCACCAGATCTTATTTAGGGGCTTCATAGCAAAGGGGTGAATAAATATGCACCCACCACTTTCCAGTTGTTTATTTTTGAAACAAGCTATTTTTTTCACTTCACCAATTTCGACTATTTTGAGTATGTCCATTACATGAAATCCAAATAAAAATATATTTAAATTACAGGTTGTAATGCAACAAAATAGGAAAAACGCCAAGGGGGATAAATACTTTTGCAAGGCACTGTATACCCATGTGCTATCTCCTCATTGGTTATACCCACGTGGGTGATTGAAAGACAAACTGAGGTCGGTCGGTTGTGGTAATACACCTTATTATGAAAATTAGATGCCAATCGCCATATAAAGTCCAAAAAAGAAAAGGCCTGAAAGGAGGAGAGATGACTAGAAACGATTCGGTTGACCGTTTTATGTGTGGATTAATTGTCGGAGAAGAGGACCTTGTGCATTTCAGGTAAAATAACAACTCAACGTTTATATCCCAGGACAATTTAGCATTAAACATTTATGGAAATTTAGCTAGTTAGCTTGCATTTGCTAGCTAATGTGTCCTATTTAGCTCTCTAGCTTGCTGTTGCTAGCTAATTTGTCCTGGGATATAAACATTGAGTTGTTATTTTACCTGAAATGCACAAGGTCCTCTACTGCATTCTAATGTCGACTTTTCTTATGGATAATAGTATCAAGTGAAAGGTTTTACTCATGCTCAGTTCTAGGTTCTGGAGTGTTCCAGATGTGGAAATATGAAGTAGAAGTTATTGAACTCCCTCACGTGCGTGTGTTATGGACAATGAAATTACATTATATGTGGAGAATGATAGGCAACATTTGCATCTGTTGGTCATCAAGTTGGCTATTAATTTCTATGCCATTGCAGCCTACTGTAGCTTACCATTTGATATAATAAATATATACATGTGTATTGAAATGACGATATCACTGGAGTGATTGCAAATCAATTTGTGCCACTTGTGTAGCCTAGCTGGAGCGGGCGAGTTGATTTAATAAACTATAACTCAGTTCAATCAATCAAATGTATTAATAAAGCCCTTTTTACATCAGCTGATGTCACAAAGTGCTGTACACCCAGCCTAAAACCCCAAACAGCAAGCAATTCAGATGTAGAAGCACGGTGGCTAGGAATAACTCCCTAGAACGTCCGGAACCTAGGAAGAAACATAGAGAGGAACCAGGCTCTAAGGGGTGGCCAGTCCTCTTCTGGCTGTGGCAGGTGGAGATTGTAACAGTACATGGCCAAGATGTTGTTGTAGCCTTGTGCTATTATTAAGTTCTAAATTGTCATGTTTAGTTAATTAAATTGGAAGTTATCAATTGTGATCATGGTCACAGCTCTATCACAAATGTATCATTCTCCACATTTAATGTCAGTTTCATTGTGGATTTTTCCCTGAAATGAGATGTAGGCATGTTGGCCTATCAGGGCTATAGGCTTCCTGCATCTAGCTCAACAAACCATGGCAAAATTAAATTGCAATTATAATCCCAGATTTTAGTCAGTAGCCTATGCCTATTGAAATAACAAGTCAATTACGCAAATAGGCCATTTATAACCATTTGTAGTCTTAAACATCTGGCACATAATTATGACGCAATTGCCAGAAAATAGCATAACATTTGTTTTTTGAAGTTCATCTAAGTGTTTCTTGCACAGAGATTTCGAGATCCTCTGTCTAACTTTCATCACTCAAACTCTCCTGTCGGATTTATCTGTAGTTATGAACATATGCAAACAGGATTTATTTGAACTGGGTGGTTTGAGCCCTGAATGCTGATTGGTTGAAAGCTGTGGTATATCAGATGTGTACCAAGGGAATGACAACTGTTTTGTGCTCTAATTACGTTGGTAACGAGTTTATAATAGCAATAAGGCACCTCAGGGGTTTGTGGTATATGGCCAATATACCATGGCTAAGGGCTATGACCTAAGACCTAACTGCGCTTAGCCATGGTATATTGGCAATAGACCACACCTCCCAGAGCCTTATTGCTTAATCATAGCAGTCAAAACAGGTTAAATCAACATCCATTGATGGAAAATGATCTGGAGAATTTAATAAGGGCGATTTATCTTTTCTCTTGTGACATATTCTTAAACTAGCAATAATTATTATTCTGATGGAAAACCACATTTTTCTTCTTAGCGTTTAAAAATTACTTTATATTTCTTCTTACAAGACCATGGTGCTTGCCTACGGAGCTGTGAGGGGAACGGCACCTCCGTACCTTCAGGCTCTGATCTGGCCCTACACCCAAACAAGGGCACTGCGTTCATCCACCTCTGGCCTGCTCGCCTCCCTACCTCTGAGGAAGTACAGTTCCCGCTCAGCCCAGTCAAAACTGTTCGCTGCTCTGGCACCCCAATGGTGGAACAAACTCCCTCACGACGCCAGGTCAGCGGAGTCAATCACCACCTTCCGGAGACACCTGAAACCCCACCTCTTTAAGGAATACCTAGGATAGGATAAAGTAATCCTTCTAAACCCCCCCCCCCCCCCCCCCCCCTTAAAAGAGTTAGATGCACTATTGTAAAGTGGTTGTTCCACTGGATATCATAAGGTGAATGCACCAATTTGTAAGTCGCTCTGGATAAGAGCGTCTGCTAAATGACTTAAATGTTAATGTTAAATGTTCTTAATTCGCTCAGTAACGTTATGGAAAAAGGGTTTATTGGATAAATGTGGCAACTCTCTCGCAATTTCTTTTTTGGGGGGGCTAGTTTTTAGGCAGTGTGGGAGGATTTTCAGAGATCAAATACATTTTAGTTAGACCTGGCAACCCTGCATGGGCCTGCCATCATTCACTTTGTATTGGACTGTGTGTTAACAGGCAGTTGCAACAGCGTGACTTTAGATCATTATAACTCATTCGCCAAAAGATACCAAATACACCTGAATGTATTTCTGCAAATATGTAAACACCACGGGAGTTCTCTTACATTTGGGAAATGTACAGTCCTATTGATCAAACATCCATGAAAAGGTAGTCTCTCTCTCCCTCAGTTATTATGCACATCAACAACAAGATCAACAACTAATGCTAGCTAAAATCTACAGTAACAAAGGAACATTAGATAAACCCTCTCAAAGTTTTTCACAAAATTGCACTGATAAACGATGGGGAATTGTAGCACACTCGTCCTGCAGCTTGCCTGCCAATGTATGCTTGTCCCAACCAAGCAGCTAACTGGCTAAAGTTGGCTAGCTTGCTAGCTAGCTACTTCCAGACACAAATGAGAGAACACCTCACTCTGACCATTATACTTGCCGTAGCAGAGCTGGTTAGGCTGTTTACATGTTATCTATTACTTTTTTGTCTACAATTACAGACACCGGTCATATGCAGCAAGTGTTGTGCATTCATAAATACATCAGTTATTCTGCGCTCTGGCACACTCAGAGGAGAGTGCTCTGAAATTAGAGTAGATAGCCAGAGTGAATTTGCGAACGCAAGAGATATGCTAACTGGATAACAGTCATTCAAGTTCTTGCTAGCCAACCAAATGACACCCGCATCTCTAGCTGTGTCTAGCCATAGAAAAACTGTATGAGAAAAAAGTATGGAGCTAGATAGCTGCCAAAAGGTTGAACATACATATCTTAAGAAAAGCCATGCGTGAAACATGAAACGTAAATGTTAAATTAGATCTATAAACGTCTTCCGAGTGGCTCAGCGGTCTAAGGCACTGCATCGCAGTGCATGAGGCATCACTACAGACCAGGAGACTCATGAGGCGGCGAACATTTGGCCAGCGTCGTCCGGATTATGGGTGGGTTTGACCGGCCAGAATTTCCTTGTCCCATCGCGCTCTAGTGACTCCTTGTGGACGCCAGCTGGATGGTGTTTCCTACGACACATTGGTGCGGCTGGTTTTCGGGTTAAGCGAGTCTGTGACAAGAAGCATTGCGGCTTGGCAGGGTCGTGTTTCAGAGGATGCATGGCTCTCGACCTTCGCCTCTCCTGAGTCCATAAGGGTAGTTGCAGCGATTGGACAAGACTGTAACTACCAATCGGATATTACGAAATTGGGAGAAAAAGGGGTAAAAAATGATCTGTATGTTACGACTATGAATGAACATTTATATGTTAAAATTCTTACTTTACATCTCCCTTTACTCAGTTACAGATCTTTTTTATAAATACAAACTTTTGTCAGTAATGTGGCATCTGCAAAGGACATGAACCGAACGTAGCTAGTCGAAGTTAGCTAGTCAGTCAAGCACCTCTGGCACAGACGTTAGAGTTGCTTTGCAGCTTCCGGTTTCATTTCCAAAATACAATTCTAGAGAGCTTGTTTTAGAATTGCATTCAATAACGACGTTATACCAGTAGATGGCGTAGTATAGGCTTGGGCCTTCAGCAAATGACTTGCGTGAGAATGATAAAGACACAGAAGAGCCTTGAGCTGCAAAATAGAAAGTAAATATGGTTTAGGCTACAGTATTCTTATTGCAAGATCTGTTTTCCCAATCAGCCACTGCTTCTTCAACTATTTTGTTTAAAATGTATTTAGAGGCTATATCTAGAGGCCTGTGGGTTGGGGTCTCTTTTTAAAGGGAGCCCTATAATAAAAACAGTTAGAAAACACAAATAGAGTAACAAAATTATTCCGCAACACACGAGTACCCAAAATGATTACCTAGATTGCAATGCCTACAAGTTGAAGGCTTATTTTGTATTTGGACAGGCCTAAAGGAAACATTGAAATATTAAAGTGATAGGCTAAAGAACTTTGGAGAATGTAGATCATTTTGATACACACATGGATTTCAGTAAACAAATGGATAAGACTGTTCTATTCTCTTCAATTTAGGTCCTATCCTAACTCAGACAAATGACTGAATGGATGACATATTGACTGACTGACTGAACTGAATGAAGGATGAATGAAATGATCAAATACGTTGGAAGGACGAGTTGCAAGCAGCATGCATGCTCTGCCCTTTATTTGGCTAGTAGGCAAATAGGCCTACATTAGGGAATAATGACTCTATGGCTGTATGCCTTCAGAAAGGCATCTTCTGAGACTGAGGGGTGCTTTTCCGAAGGCGCATGGTGCTGCATGGAGATGACAAGCTCATCAACTGGGCAGCAGTGTCGCAATGGAGGAAGTAGGCTATATGGAGACTTCCTAAGACTACTGCAACAGAGTTACTGTAAAATGTGGTAATAAGCTTATGCCAGACTTAGCCTACATTTAACCTCTCCCTTGTTCATTTGAAAGTCCATATGTTCATGACCCGATTCATATAAATCATGTCAAATTATTTTATGTTCATATTAACCCCTACTACAGAGTATGCTTTGGCATGATTTTGAGTGATGAAAGAAATGTCAAAATATTCTATTAAAAACAAATTTTAGTGGCAAGACTCCAGTGGTCATACATAATTCATATATTCACCAAACATCTATTATTATTAATCTACGTTTCATTATTCCTGGTAGATACTACTGGCTATGATAACAGACAGAGTCCAGAGGATGGTGCAATATTGAATGAGTCATATTTTGATAAGGTGCATGCATGGGGATGTCCACGTCACCCAGAGACATGCCCATGCTGTAGCGATACACCTAGCAGACTGAAACGTCACTGTTGTAGGCATAGTACAGCTTTCTAGACTTGCGCTGGTAAACAAATCCATTACATTAGCTAACTAATGTGAAGTAAACTGAACTGAGGAGTAACAGAGAATGGAGACTTTTAACTTGAAAACGTGCAGGATAACTCTTTCCGGTTTCCCTGACTTGCGTTTTTTTTATACTGTGTTATGCTTGTTTGCGTGGAACTCCTCACAGGCCGTTTGGTGTACTTTTTTTGTTGTTGGTGAGATGAAACTGCCAAAACTCCGAAAGGTATTATTGTACATCAGAATTGCAACACAAGATTTGTTCAACCCTAAAATATTAGTCTGTAATCACAACATGGTGTTTGAAAGTTCACAGATGAAATTTCACGTTTACCTTTCATGTTTCACGCTAGGCTTTTCTTACGATCCTAACAATTTACATATGGATTTTATTACGATCCTAACGATACGTACGTTCAACCTTTTGGCATGTATCACGCTCCATAAATAGATACGCTAGCCTAGTAGCCACGTTACGACTGACTTGTGATCACTGCCCTTGCTAGTTGGATTGTGTTGACATTCCCAGCCTTAGTTACATTCGTCAGTTTTTCCCAAAATATTGAGAAATTGAAAGTGAAACAGTGCATCCCGAATGGAGGCAGCAAACAACGTACCAGGCCAGCTGTGATTTACAACCTGATAGCAATATTTGTTGGACTACCAAGAAATGTATTGGTGAATTATATTAATCATGCATTGAACTGCGTCCATCTATTCTGCCAACAATGCCTTAGTGTACGTCATGGAATGTTGATTCAAAAATTACCGATTTTTAAAACCTCTTATGAAGTTGGTTTTGTAGCATAAACTGGGAATTTTATATTTTTCACTGATATGATCTGTTTGTTTCATATCTGCAAAGTAGATACAATGCTGTTAGTTCTACTTTAAGCCATTAATATGTTATTTATAAAGTATGTGTTTTAATACAGTTATTATACATTTTTACCAATATAGGTCTCTGTTGTTGGTGTAAAAAAAAGGCATGGAATTGAATAACCAAAAGAACAGCTGAAAAAATGTCACCTCATGTCTTGAGCATCAAGGGCAGTGTTATGGGTGTGGCATAGAGTTTATTTCAGACTGTCTACTTAACCAGTGAACCAGAGAGGCATATGCAGCTGAGATATGCTTTGCACACACACACACACACACACACACACACACACACACACACACACACACACACACACACACACACACACACACACACACACACACACACACACACACACACACACACACACTCCCACGTGCGTACACAGATACACATACACTCACACCCCCACATACGTACGTACACACACACACACACACACACTCCCACGTGCGTACACAGATACACACACACACACACACACACACACATACACATACACTCACACCCCCACATACGTACGTACACACACACACACACACACACACACACACACACACACACACACACACACACACACACACACACACACACACACACACACACACACACACACACACACACACTAATAGTATGTTTCTAATACAGATATCCAGTAATAATCATGATACTCAAGAGAACAGTTGAAATGTTCCATTTCTTGAGAGTTCTTCTGATGCTGTTAAATGGTAGGTAAACATTTTATCTTATTTAGTTACATATGAAATATACAGTGCATTAAGAAAGTGTTCAGACCTCTTGACTTTTTCCACATTCTGTTACTTTACAACCTTATTCTAAACCGGATTAAATTGTTTATTTCTTCAAACTACACACAATACCCCATAATGACAAAATGATAAAATAAAAAAATATTGCATTTACATAAGTATTCAGACCCTTTAGTCAGTACTTTGTTGAAGCACTTTCGGCATCAATTACAGCTTTGAGTCTTCTTGGGTGTGACGCTACAAGCTTGGCACACATGTATTTGGAACGTTTTTCCCATTCTTCTTTGCAGATACTCTCGAGGTCTGTCAGGTTGGATGTGAAGCGTCGCTGCACAGCTATTTTCAGGTCTCTCCAGAGATGTTTGATTGGGTTCAAGTCCGGGCTCTGGCTGGGTCAATCAAGGACATTCAGAGACTTGTCCCGAAGCAACACCTGCATTTTCTTGTCTGTGTGCTTAGGGTTATTGTCCTGTTGGAAGGTGAACCTTCACCCCAGTCTAAGGTCCTGAGCGCTCTGGAGCAGGTTTTCATCAAGGATTTCTCTGTACTTAGCTCCGTTCATCTTTCCCTGGATCCTGACTAGGATCCAGTCCCTGCCGCTGAAAAACATCCCCACACCATGCCGTTGCCACCACCATGCTTCACCGTAGGCATGGTGCCAGGTTTCCTCCAGACATTATGCTTGGCATTCAGGCCATAGAGTTCAATCTTGGTTTCATCAGACCAGAGAATCTTGTTTCTCATGGTCTGAGATTCCTTTAGGTGCCTTTTGGCAAACTCCAAGCGGAATGTCATGTGCCTTTTATCGAAGAGTGGCTTCTGTCTGGCCACTCTAACACGAAGGCCTGATTGGTGGAGGGCTGCAGAGATGGTTGTCCTTCTGTAAGGTTCTCCCATCTCCACAGAGGAACTCTGTAGCTCTGTCCAAGTGAAAATCAAGTTCTTGGTCCCCTCCCTGACCAGGGCCCTTCTCCCCCGATTGCTCAGTTTGGCTGGGCAGCTAGCTCTAGTAAGAGTCTTGGTGGTTCCAAACTTCTTTCATTTAAGAATGATAGAGGCCAATGTGTTCTTGGGGACCTTCAATGCTGTATAAATGATTTGGTACCCTTCCCCAGATCTATGCCTCGACACAATCCTGTCTCAGAGCTCTACGGACAATTCCTTTGACCCCATGGCTTGGTTTTTGCTCTGACATGCACTGTCAACTGTGGGATCTTATATAGACAGGCGTGTGTCTTTCCAAATTATGTCCAACAATAGCATTTTCCACAGATGGACTCCAATCAAGTTGTAGAAAAATCTCAAGGATGATCAATGGAAACAGGATGCACCTGAGCTCCATTTCGAGTCGTATAGCAAAGGCTCTGAATACCTATGTAAATAAGGTATTTCTGTTTTTATTTTCAATACATTTGCAAACATTTCTAAAAATCCGTTTTTGCTTTTTCATTATGTGGTATTGTGTGTAGATTTATGAGAAAAACAATTAATTTAATCATTTTTCAAATAAGGCTGTAAAGTTACAAAATGTGGAAAAAGTCAAGGAGTCTGAATACTTTCCTGTCACGCCTGCTCCCGCTCTTCCTCCCTGGCGCTCGAGGGCAACAGGCTGCCCAGCACTACACACTCCTGCTTCCCTCGTCACGCGCATCAGAGATTCATTGGACTCACTTGGGCTCAATCACCTGTGTTATTACCTCCCCTATATCTGTCTGTTTCCCAGCTCTGTTCCCCGCTTCAGCAATAATTGTCGTATGTCTTTGTATTACCCGGTTCTGATGATGTTCCTGTCCTGTTCCATGTCTGTGCAAAAGTAAATGTTCACTCTCCGTACCTGCTTCTCATCTCCAGCGTCGGTTCTTACACTTTGAGAATGCACTGTAACTGTTACTGTCAGGTGCACTGAAAACCATATATTCCATATCATTTTATAAATGTTTCAATTGCTTTGGTGTTATTTTTGAAGTATGAGGTGGATTTTCAAAACTCTTAGTACAAAACTCCAAACTGGTAACACTTGTAACACAGCGAGTCTCATATTCAAAACCTTTTATTGTGCATTCAGTTTGTTTGGACATATCTTTAACCACACCACCTTTGGAAGAAAATATACATTTACTGTGAAATACCATGGGAACATTGATTTAATCACCAAAACACAACATATTGATATTTTCTCAATTGAGTTATTTTAACAACCAGTTAATCCAATAGCAAAAAAATGCAAGATACATACACTATATATACAAAAGTATGTGGACACCCCTTCAAATTAGTGGGTTCGACTATTTCAGCCACATTTATAAAATCGAGCACACAGCCATGCAATCTCCATAGACAACCATTGGCAGTAGACTGGCCTAACTGAAGAGCACATTGACTTTCAACGTGGCATCGTTATAGGATGCCACCTTTCCAACAAATCAGTTCATCAAATTTCTGCTCTGCTAGAGCTGCCCTGTCAACTGTAAATGCTGTTATTGTGAAGTGGAAACGTATAGGAGCAACAACGGCTCAGCCGCGAAGTGGTAGGCCACACAAGCTCACAGAATGGGACCGCTGAAGAACATAGCGAGAAAAAATCGTCTGTCGTCAGTTGCAATGTCAGCACAAGACCTGTTTGATGGAAGCTTCATGAAATAGGTTCCCATGGGCGAGCAACCGCACACAGGCCTAAGATCACCATGCACAATGCCAAGCGTCGGCTGGAGTGCTGTAAAGCTCGCCGCCATTGGACTCTGGAGCAGTGGAATGCGTTCTCTGGAGTGATGAATTACGCTTCACAATCTGGCAGTCCGAAAGACGAATCTGAGTTTGCCAGATGCCAGGCGAACACTACCTACCCGAATGCATAGTGCCTACTGTAAAGTTTGCTGGAGGAGGAATAATGGTCTGGGGCAGTTTTCGGTTCAGGTTCGGGCTAGGCCCCTTAGTTCCAGTGAAGAGAAATCTTGACCTGTGTCCTGTGCACAAAGAAAGGTCCATAAGGAAATGGTTTGTCGAGATCGATGTGAAAGAACTTGACTGGCCTGCACAGAGCCCTGACCTCAACCACATTAAACACCTTTGGGATGAATTGGAATGAAGACTGCAAGCCAGGCCTAATCGCCCAACATCAGTGTCTGACCTCACTAATGTTCTTGTGGGTGAATCAGTAGTACTGTTCCAACATCTAGTGGAGAGCCTTCCCAGAAGAGTGGAGGCTGTTATAGCAGCAAAGGGGGGACCAACTCCATATTAATGCCCATGATTTTGGAATGAGATGTTCGACGAGCAGGTGTCCACATACTTTTGGTCATGTGGTGTATTTCAAAATTGCCTTTCGAATGTAATACGCTGCGGTACAGTAAATTACAGGACGTTTTCACACCCATCAAAATGGACTGAAAATCCAATTTCCAAAATTTCTATCCCATGTGTGATCAAAACATTGATGCAAAAAAGTATGCATTGTTAATATAAAATTACACTTTAAAATCATAACAGGAACTAGTTTTCATCAAGCCTGTCTTGATCATTTGGCCATCTCATCAACATCACAGTAGATGTCCTCATTGTTCAAGACCCTGGGGGAAAAACCTTTAGGCATGGCGAATCTAAGCCCTACATACTGTCGGTCTGGATTGATGTCATTGCATGCCTCATCCATAGCCTGAAAGAAGGTGACACACTCATCGGGAAGGCAATCATACACCTTCCACTTGTATTGTAATCATATCATATATACGGTATTTTACAGTATTGTAGTGTACTTATGTATTGTAGTGGTCGTGTGTGGCTCAATTAGTAAGAGCAAGGCACTAGCAACATCTGAGTTGTGGGTTTGATTTTCACTGGGGTTGTCACGCCCTGCCCTTAGAGAGCCTTTTTATGTCTCTATTTGGTTTGATCAGGGTGTGATTTGGGGTGGGCATTCTATGTTTTTGTTTTCTATGATTTTGTATTTCTATGTTTTGGCCGGGCATGGTTCTCAATCAGGGACAGCTGTCTATCGTTGTCTCTGATTGGGAACCATACTTAATTAAGTAGCCCTTTTTCCCTCCTTTCAGTGTGAGAAGTTAACTTTGTTTGTGGCACTATAGCCTTAAGCTTCACGGTCGTTTTGGTATTGTATATTGTTTTGTCGGCGTCATTCTAAATAAAAGGAATATGTACGCTCACCACGCTGCACCTTGGTCCTCTTCTGTTGACGGCTGTGACAGAACTTCCCACCACCAAAGGACCAAGCAGCGTGGTAAGGGGGAGCAGCATTTTCAGGAGGACTGGACATGGGAGGACATCCTGGACGGCAAAGGATCCTGGACATGGGAGGAGATCCTGGCCGGAAAGGATCGCCTGCCGTGGGAGCAGGTGGAAGCAATGAGGAAGGCGGAGGTAGCGAGTAAAGGGGCCCAGTGCTACAAGGGAACACGGCTAGCAAGGAACCCCGAGAGGCTTAGCAAGGAAGCCCGGGGGGCACACGAGGAAATCAGGTTGGAGACCTGAGCCAACTCCCCGTGCTTACCGTGGCGAGCGTCGTACTGGTCAGGCACCGTGTTATGCGGTGGAGCGCACAGTGTCTCCAGTGCGTGTTCACAGCCCGGTACGCTACATCCCAGCTCCCCGCATCTGCCGGGCTAGGGTGAGCATCCAGCCAGAACGGGTTGTGCCAGCTCTAAGCTCGAGACCTCCAGTGTGCCTCCATGGCCCAGTGTATCCGGTGCCTCTGCCAAGGACAAAGCCTCCTGTATGTCTCTCCAGCCTGGTGAGTTCTCTGCCTGCTGCCAGAACCAGGCCTCCTGTATGTCTCCCCAGCCTGGTGAGCCCTGTGGCAGCTCCACGTACCACACGTACCGCAACTAGGGTGCCCAGTCCGGGGCCCGCAACGAGGGTGCCCAGTCCGGGGTCCGCTACGAGGGTCCCCAGTCCGGGGCCCGCAACGAGGGTCCCTGCACCAGAGGTGCCACCAAAGTGGGGTGAGCCAGTGGTGGAGCGGGGTCTGCGTCCCGCACCTGAGCCGCCACCGCGGATAGCTGCCCACCCAGACCCTCCCCTATAGGTTTAGGTTTTGCGGCCAGAGTCCGCAACTTTGGGGGGGGGGGGTACTGTCACGCCCTGACCTTAGAGATCCTTTTTATGTCTCTATTTGGTTTGGTCAGGGTGTGATTTGAGGTGGGTATTCTATGTTCTTTAGTTCTATTATTTGAATTTCTATGTTTTGGCCGGGTAGGGTTCTCAATCAGGGACAGCTGTCTATCGTTGTCTCTGATTGAGAACAGTACAGTTAACTTTGTTTGTGGCTCATAGCCCTTTACCTTCACGGTTGTTTTGGATTGTTTATTGTTTTTGTCGGCGTCATAATAAATAAATGATTATGTACGCTCACCACGCTGCACCTTGGTCCTCTTCATTCAACGGCCGTGACAGGGGTCACATACGAAAATGTGTTGACTCACTGTTGTTACTTTGGATACAAGTGCTTGCTACATTTAATGGCATATACTGTATACATACAGTGGGGAGAACAGGTATTTGATACACTGCCGATTTTGCAGGTTTTCCTACTTACAAAGCATGTACAAAAATCCAGAAAATCACATTGTATGATTTTTAAGTGATTAATTTGCATTTTATTGCATGACATAAGTATTTGATCACCTACCAACCAGTAAGAATTCTGGCTCTCACAGACCTGTTAGTTTTTCTTTAAGAAGCCCTCCTGTTCTCCACTCATTACCTGTATTAACTGCACCTGTTTGAACTCGTTACCTGTATAAAAGACACCTGTCCACACACTCAATCAAACAGACTCCAACTTCTCCACAATGGCTAAGACCAGAGAGCTGTCTAAGGACATCAGGGATAAAATTGTAGACCTGCACAAGGCTGGGATGGGCTACAGAACAATAGGCAAGCAGCTTGGTGAGAAGGCAACACCTGTTGGCGCAATTATTAGAAAATGGAAGAAGTTCAAGATGACGGTCAATCACCCTCGGTCTGGGGCTCCATGCAAGATCTCACCTCGTGGGGCATCAATGATCATGAGGAAGGTGAGGGATCAGCCCAGAACTACACGGCAGGACCTGTTCAATGACCTGAAGAGAGCTGGGACCACAGTCTCAAAGAAAACCATTAGTAACACACTACGCCGTCATGGATTAAAGTCCTGCATCGCACGCAAGGTCCCCCTGCTCAAGCCAGCGCATGTCCAGGCCCGTCTGAAGTTTGCCAATGACCATCTGGATGATCCAGAGGAGGAATGGGAGAAGGTCATGTGGTCTGATGAGACAAGAATAGAGCTTTTTGGTCTAAACTCCACTCGCCGTGTTTGGATCCATCCTCTCCTCAATACCATCCCAACTGTGAAGAATGAAGGTGGAAACATCATTCTTTGGGGATGCTTTTCTGCAAAGGGAACAGGATGACTGCACCGTATTGAGGAGAGGATGGATGGGGCCATGTATCGCGAGATCTTGGCCAACAACCTCCTTCCCTCAGTAAGAGCATTGAAGATGGGTCGTGGCTGGGTCTTCCAGCATGACAACAACCCGAAACACACAGCCAGGGCAACTAAGGAGTGGCTCCGTAAGAAGCATCTCAAGGTCCTGGAGTGGCTTAGCCAGTCTCCAGACCTGAACCCAATAGAAAATCTTTGGAGGGAGCTGAAAGTCCGTATTGCCCAGCGACAGCCCCGAAACCTGAAGGATCTGGAGAAGGTCTGTATGGAGGAGTGGGCCAAAATCCCTGCTGCAGTGTGTGCAAACCTGGTCAAGAACTACAGGAAACGTATGATCTCTGTAATTGCAAACAAAGGTTTCGGTACCAAATATTAAGTTCTGCTTTTCTGATGTATCAAATACTTATGTCATGCAATAAAATGCAAATGAAATACTTAAAAATCATACAATGTGATTTTCTGGATTTTTGTTTTAGATTCCGTCTCTCACAGTTGATGTGTACCTATGATAAAAAATTACAGATCTCTACAGGCTTTGTAAGTAGGAAAACCTGCAAAATCGGCAGTGTGTCAAATACTTGTTCTCCCCACTGTATATATACACACAGTACCAGTCAAAAGTTTGGACACACCTACTCACTCAAGGGTTTTTATTTATTTTTACTATTTTCTACATTGTAGAATAATAGTGAAGACATCAAAACTATGAAATAACACATATGGAATCATGTAGTAACCAAAAAAGTGTTAAATCAAAATAGATTTTAGATTTTAGATTCTTCAAAGTAACCACTCTTTGCACACTCTTGGCATTCTCTCAATCAGCTTCACCTGGAGTTCTCACATATGATAAGCACTTCTTGGCTGCTGTTCCTTCACTCTGCAGTTCAACTCATCCCAAACCATCTCAATTGGTTTGAGGTCGGGTGATTGTGGAGGCCAGGTCATCTGATGCAGCACTCCGTCAGACTCCTTCTTGGTCAAATAGCCATTACACAGCCTGAAGGTGTGTTGGGTCATTGTCCTGTTGAAAAACAAATGACAGTCCCACTAAACGTAAACCAGATGCAATGGCGTATTGCTGCAGGATGCTGTGGTAGCAATGCTGGTTAAGTATGCCTTCAATTCTAAAAAAAATCATGAACAGTGTCACCAGCAAAGCACCACCACACCACCTCCTCCATGCTTCAAGGTGGGAACCACACATGCAGAGATCATCCATTCACCTACTCTGCTTCTCACAAAGACTCGGCGGTTGGAACCAAAAATATCAAATTTGGACATCTTGGCCCAATCAAGTCTCTTCTTATTCTGTCCTTTAGTATTGGTTTCTTTACAGCGATTTGACCATGAAGGCATGATTCACGCATGTTCCACTGAACAGTTGATGTTGAGATGCATCTGTTACTTGAACTCTGTGAAGCATTTATTTGGGCTGCAATTTCCGAGGCTGGTAACTCTAATATACTTATCCTCAGCAGCAGTAACTCTGGGTCTTCCTTAACTGTGGCCGTTCTCATGAAAGCCAGTTTCATCATAGCTCTTGATGGTTTTTGCGACTGCACTTGAAGAAACTTTCAAATGTTCCGGATTGACTGACCTTCATGTCTTAAAGTAATGATGGACTGTCATTTCTTTTTTCTTATTTGAGTTGTTCTTGCCATAATATGGACTTGGTCTTTTACCAAATAAGGCTATCTTCTGTATACCACCCCTACCTTGTCACAACACATAAGACAAAGAACAGTGAGACACAGGCTTAAAACTAAGACACAGTCTCTCCACGGAAGGTAGGGTGAATACGGAGGGTACGGGGTAACACAAGACGGACAGCAGTGGAATTCAGGACTCTGGAGATGGGAAAAGGACCAATGAAACGAGGGGATAGTTTGACGGACTCTACCCGAAGGGGCAGGTCCCGTGTGGACAGCCATACCCTCTGCCCAATGCGGTAGCGAGGAGCTGGGGTTCGGCAACGGTCCGCTTATAACCGCCCTGGCTCTTCACCAGGTACGTCGACAGCGGCGGACAAACATCTGGGCCGAGGGTACGCTGACCTCCTGCTCTAGTTCAGGGAAGAGGGGAGGCTGATACCTCATGGAGCACTCGAAAGAGAGTCCCGTGGAGAGTCCCGTGGAAGAACTGGGAAGAGTGTTCTGGGCATACTCCACCCAGACAAGTTGGCGGCTCCAGGTAGTGGCGTTGGTTGAGACCAGGCACCTTATGGTGGTCTCCAGGTCTTGATTGGATCGCTCCGACTGACCATTAGTTTGGGGATGGAATCCGGATGACAGGCTGGCCGACGACCCAGAACTGAGACGAGAACTGAGGACCCTGATCGGAGACCATGTCTACCGAGAGTCCATGGATCCGGAAGACATGCTGCACTATAAGCTGGGCCGTCTCCTTGGCAGAAGGTAGTTAGGGGAGAGGGATGAAATGGGCAGCCTTGGAGAACTGGTCGACTACCATCAGAATGACAGTGTTGCCATCAGACGGAGGGAGCCCAGTGACAAAGTCCAGAGATATATGAGACCAAGGACGATAAGGGAACGGTAGTGGCTGCAGGAGGCCAGAAGGAGCTTGCCGTGGAGTCTTGTTTTGAGCACACACCGTGCATGCGGTGACGAAGGTAGAGACGTCAGGGATCATTGTGGGCCACCAGAAACGTTGTCGAAGGAAGGCTAGTGTACAATGGGACCCTGGATGACAGGTCAGCCTGGAGGAATGAGTCCATTCCAGGACCCGGGACCGGACTGGATTAGGGACAAACAGCCGGTTAGTCGGGCCCCATTCAGGTCCAAGCTGGGAGCGTTGTGCCTCGGACCAGGTTCTCAATACCCCAATCCACAGTGGCAGCAAGGCATGAGGTAGAGAGAATGGTTTCAGAGGTCGAGGGTGTGGCAAAGGAACTGTATAGGCGGGGGAGCTTGTCAGGCTTCACATTCTTTGACCCTGGGCGGTAGGAGATGGTGAAGTTAAATCTGGTGAACAGGAGGGCTCACCGGGCCTGTCTGAAGCTAAGGCACTTGGCTGTACGGAGATATTCCAGGTTTTTATGGTTGGTCCAGACCAGGAATGGCTGCTCTGCTCCTTCCAGCCAGTGCCTCCACTCTTCCAACGCCATCTTCACTGCTAGGAGTTCTCGGTTGCCAACATTGTAGATCCTTTCAGCAGGATTGAGACAATGGGACAGGAAGGCACAGGGATGAAGCTTCTGGTCCTGGGCAGATTGCTGGGTCAGGATGGCCCCCACTCCAACATTCGAAGCATCCACTTCCACCACAAATTGACGTGAGGGGTCCGGATGGATGAGGATGTAACCCTGAATGAAATGGCGGTAGAAGTTTGTAAATCCAAGAAATCGTTGCAACTGTACCCTGGACGTTGGTTGAGGTCAATCCACTACTGCTTTCACCTTTCCAGGATCCATCTGAACATTGTCCTCAGCAATGACATATCCCAGAAAGGTGATTGTAGAGCGCTGAAACGCACACTTCTCGGCTTTCACAAACAGTTGGTTCTCCGCGAAGCGCTGAAGGACCTGTCTGACATGAAGAACATGTTCTTGTGCTGATCGGGAAAAAAACAGGATGTCATCAAGGTACATGAACACAAATCGGTTTAGCATGTCCCGAAGCAGTGGCGTTGGTGAGTCCAAATGGCATGACCTGGTAATCAAAATGTCCACTTGCTGTGTTGAAGGCTGTCTTCCACTCATCCCCCTCGCGTATCTGAACCAGGTGGTAGGCATTTAGAAGGTCCAACTTGGAAAATATGGTGGCCCCCTGGGGAGGTTCAAACGCAGAGGAGAGGTAGGGGGTAACGATTCTTGACAGTAATGTCGTTAAGTCCCCGGTAGTCAATGCACGTACGCAGGTTCTTGTCCTTCTTCTCCACAAAGAAAAACCCTGCGCCGGCAGGAGATGCAGACGGACGGACGGACGGCCCCAGTGACCAGAGACTCCTCTATGTACTCCTCCATAGCTTTGGTCTCTGGTCCGGACAGAGAATACAACATACCCTGAGGTGGTGTAATGCCTGGGAGAATGTCAGTCGCACAGTCATAAGGACGGTGCGGGGGAAGGGAAGTAGCACGTGCCTTACTGAAGACCTCCAGGAGGTCATGGTACTCAGTGGGAACAGCAGAAACATCCACAGTCTTGCTAACGTCCTGAGGAAGACGACTTGGGGAAGGCTGTGCTGCTTGAAGGCAGTGGGAATGGCAAAATGGGCTCCAACCCAGGATGGAGCTTGTGGTCCAGTCAATCACAGGATTGTGTTTTTGTAGCCAGGAAAATACAAAAATGACTGGAACATGGGGAGATGCAATGAGGAGGAACTGTACGGTCTCACTGTGGTTACCAGAAACCCGTCATTGAACGGGCACAGTACTATGGGTGACTTCCCCTATAGAGTGGGAAAACCAAGCTCCGAAGTTATCGTGGCATCCATAAGACATTCATCAGCCCCAGAGTCAGTGACCACTCAGAGAGACTTGGATTGGTCTCCCCACAGCACAAGCACAAAAAAGGGTGTGCAGGTGATGGGAATTAGGGAACTCCCAGTCTGATTCACCATAGCACTGGTACCCACTCAAGACAAGGGTTTCCTAATAGGACAGTTAGCTATAAAGTGTCCTGCCCCTCCACAGTGCAGACAACAATTACTGTTCATCCTCCGTGAGTGTTCCCCAACTGATAACCTAGCTCTTCCCAACTGCATAGCCTCAGGAGTATCCAACTCACCCATCATAGATTCACGGGAGGGCTCAGGTGGCTTCAAATCCTCTCGGAAAAGCTGCCTTCAGAAACATCATAGATTCCCTCGAAGGTGAACGAGCCATAGCGGGTGCACTAGTGTGCCCGATACCAGACCTCCTCTCACTCCTACGTTCCATTAGGCGTCCATCGATTTTGATGGTTAGAGCGATAAGGTAGTCGAGGTCCTCCGGTAATTCCCGAGCAGCTAGCGCATCCTTGACATCCTCAGATAATCCGTGCAGAAAAGTATCGAAAAGAGACTCCGGATTCCAGGCACTCACGGCGGGCCAACGTGCGAAAATCAACCGCGTAGTCTGCCACACTACAGGAGTTTTGACGTAAGTCAAGCAGTTTACTGGCCGCCTTTCTCCCAGATACCGGAGACTCAAATACCTTTCTCATCTCTGCCATAAATTCCTCCAGATGACCACAAATGGCAGATTGTTGCTCCCAAACTGCCGTAGCCCAGGAGAGCGCACTTCCCGACATTAGCGTAATGATATACGCTATCTTCGATTGGTCTGAAGGAAACGAAGATGGCTGTAACTCAAAAATAAGTGAGCACTGAGAAAGAAAACCCCGGCAGGCACCAGGATTCCCCGAATATCGCTCCAGAGGAGGTAAGCAGGGTTCTCATGGAGCCGGGATAGGCTGTACCAACTCACCACAGAGAGGGAAAAAATTACTGGGTGATTGGGTTTTTTCAGAGGTGGCAGGCAGCCTCTGAGCTGACAGCGTCCAGAACAGGCAAGGATGAAAACCGGGAGGACTAGAATCAAGTTTATTTTATTTTATTTTATATAGCCCTTCGTACATCAGCTAATATCTCGAAGTGCTGTACAGAAACCCAGCCTAAAACCCAAACAGCAAGCAATGCAGGTGTAGAAGCACGGTGGCTGGGAAAAACTCCCTAGAAAGGCCAAAACCTAGGAAGAAACCTAGAGAGGAACCAGGCTATGAGGGGTGGCCAGTCCTCTTCTGGCTGTGCCGGGTGGAGATTATAACAGAACATGGCCAAGATGTTCAAAATGTTCATAAATTACCAGCATGGTCAAATAATAATCAGGAATAAATGTCAGTTGGCTTTTCATAGCCGATCATTAAGAGTTGAAAACAGCAGGTCTGGGACAGGTAGCACGTCCGGTGGACAGGTCAGGGTTCCATAACCGCAGGCAGAACAGTTGAAACTGGAACAGCAGCAAGGCCAGGTGGACTGGGGACAGCAAGGAGTCATCATGCCCGGTCGTCCTGACGCATGGTCCTAGGGCTCAGGTCCTCCGAGAGAGAGAAAGAAAGAGAGAAGGAGAGAATTAGAGAGAGCATACTTAAATTCACACAGGACACTGGATAGGACAGGAGAAGTACTCCAGATATAACCAACTGACCCTAGCCCCCCGACACATAAACTACTGCAGAAAAAAAGAGAATAGCAAAGGCAGGAGTACAGGAAAGCCACTGGTGGACTTGGAACATACAAGACGAACTGGCACAGAGAGACAGGAAACACAGGGATAAATACACTGGGGGAAACAAGATGAACTGGCACAGAGAGACAGGAAACACAGGGATAAATACACTGGGGGAAACAAGATGAACTGGCACAGAGAGACAGGAAACACAGGGATAAATACACTGGAAAAAACAAGCGACACCTGGAGGGGGTGGAGACAATAACGAGGACAGGTGAAACAGATCAGGGTGTGACAGTACATCTCTGATCTTGTCAATATCTGATATTTTTTTACTTACTGTGAATATAATCAGAATAGTCATCATCATAATAGTACATTAAAGTATCATACTTTATATGTTAATACATTACAAACATACATTTTCATTATGTAGTTCTAGACTGACCAATTTAAAATCTATAGGTTTACCAAACGGTTAAGTGATTATAAATTAAGAGCAGTCGGATTAAGTAATCGTGAAATGTATTTGAACGAATGAGAAGACAATCATATCAAAAGTAATGTGAGCATTGCATTGTGAAAAGCAATTTCTCTCTATGAACATGTGAAACATGTCTTTCTAGATGAAACACTGATTACGTTTGGTGAAAAAGTGACTGTACGATTCTGTGTTGTACTTATTGAAAATGTGCTTCGAGGTTTGAACTGCCTTTTTGATAAATCTGTCCTGAGTTTTGTACTAAGCGTTGTGAAAATATACCATATACTTGTGAAAATTGCATACAAAAAAACTGTACTATTCTAATCTTGCTTTCCTCTTTGTCCATCATAGTTTCTTTTTGCTATCTTGAAATACCCTTCAAAATAACTGAAGAGCACTTGGCCGCAAAGGAGGGTTCCTGCATTACAATCAAATGCACTGCTACCGGCTTGGTGAAAGATGAACAAGAGCAATGGTTTTGGATGAAAAATGCAAAGTGGAATGAAACCATGAAGGATTTCACTGGCACAATTGTAAACAGTAACATGAAGGCCCAAACCCCTGCCCCTGAATTTGCAGACAGAGTAAAGTACATTGGTTCTGTGAATTTTGGAAGGCAAAGCGACTGCAGCCTACTCATCAACAACCTGGAAAAGACTGACAGTGGGATCTACAAATTCAGATATATAGGAAAGAAAATGGAAAATGCAAAATGGATGACTCAAGCAGGTCTGAATCTTACAGTTGAAGGCAAGTTCACCTTACAGATACATCTGGATATAAATTTCCAATAATAATCCAAATAATCACAGCTATTCGATTGACAGTGTTGTAATGTACAATATGGTGTTCTGTCTCTGTCTAATGTCTTGCCACTGTAGATGATCCGTGCCAGGTTAGAGTTCAGAAGTTGAAACCATCAACAGTTAAAGAGTCTGAGCCTGTGACCATTCGATGCTTCACGTCAGGGGCATGTGGATCACACCCAGAGTTCACAGGGCTTGGTCAGACCGTAATGCCTGTTCACACCTACGAGGATAACCGTAGAAGCAGTGCGTTCAGCTTTAATGCTAGCTGGCAGGATGATGGGAGGGTGCTCTCCTGTCAACCACAGGGGACCAAAGACCAGTGTGTGAGGAAGAGCATCGAGCTGACGGTTGAATGTGAGTTCATTACTGACTTTCTAGTTCAAACTGTGTTTATCGTATCGCGGAAGTTCAGCGTTACAGCATGATTGAAATTTAAAGGCAATGTTCCTGTGTTAGCAGAGACTGCATTCACGATAAACGCGGCATATGTCGTCTCAAATCGGGAATTACCTTTAAATGTATATCCTACAATCTGTACCGCTTCAGCGACACAGATAGAGTAAAGCGCTTGATTAGCCTTATCATAACCATTCCATTCTTTTTGTTTCAACCATTTTCTATTACAAAGAAATTACCCTACTAATTTGATTTGATGTTTTGTGCTTCTTGTTTTCAGAGTTGAGCAATTTCTATGATCACTTGACTTTTTTTGTCTTCTCTTTAAAAGATGCCCCTAAGGAGACGAAGGCTGTTGTAGATTTGTCAAATGTCAAGGAAGGACAGCCTGTCACCCTCACTTGTTCCAGCAGAGGGCACCCCAATGCTACCTACTCCTGGTTTAAAGACAGTCAAAAGACCAAATTCATTGGAACAGTATTGTTGATCCGATCTATCACATCTACACAGGGCGGGAATTACTACTGCAAAGCTGTAAACCAACATGGGACCCACGACTCAAACGTTGTTACAATAAATGTTAAATGTGAGATATTCCCTATTTGTGTAGTCCAGATGTACATTTTGTATCATAGGGAAATGCAATCAAGGAAGAATTCATTTAAATAATGTTTTAGGCAGTCTCTGTCTCACATCCAGGCTTATATACATTGTGGAATTGACTTTTTAATACATAGACAATGAAGGCAGCCTACACAGATTTTATTCAATTGGAATACTTTCTCTTTCAGATGCTCCTGTCGGAGTGCACATTGAAACATATAAGGATCTCTCTACAATCAAAGAAGGAGATCAAATCAAATTAACTTGCATGGTGCAGCAAAGCAACCCTGAAGTGCGTTCATGGTCTTGGTTCAAAGACAACAACACAATAACCAATGCTTTAAAGGAGTACACCTTCAGCAGTGTACAGCCAAAGGACAAAGGTCGTTACTCCTGTGAGGCGAGGAATGATGTTGGCAGTAGAAGGTCATCATCAATATATGAGATAACGGTTTCTTGTACGTCTTTTCCCATTTTACCATGTTCAAACACTGTACAGGGAACAACAATTATCAATTAAAATATATGCTGAATGTCAAATTCTTACATCCATCCCATATCAATATCAGGAACTACTCAGTAATATACACAGTGCTGAATAAATTAATAAACAGTACCAGTCAAAAGTTTGGACAAACCTACTTATTCAAAGGTTTTTCTTTATTTTTACTATTTTCTACATTTTAGAATAATAGTGAAGACATCAAAACTATGAAATTACACATATGGAATCATGTAATAACCACAAAAGTGTTAAACAAATCAAAATATATTTTATATTTGAGATTCTTTAAAGTAGCCACCCTTTGCCTTGATGACAGCTTTGCTCACTCTTGGCATTCTCTCAACCAGTTTCATGAGGTAGTCACCTGGAATACATTTTAATTAACAGGTGTGCCTTGTTAAACGTTAATTTGTGGAATTTCTTTCCTTCTTAATGCGTTTGAGCCAATCAGTCGTGTTGTGACAAGGTAGGGTGGTAAAGAAGATAGCCCTATTTGGTAAAAGACCAAGTCCATATTATGGCAAGAACAGCTCAAATAAGCAAAGAGAAATGACATTCCTTCAGGACATGAAGATCAGTCAATCCGGAACATTTCAAGAACTTTGAAAGTTTCTTAAAGTGCAGTCGCAAATACCGCTATGATGAAACTGGCTCTCATGAGGACCGCCACAGGAAACTATGTCACCTCTGCTGCAGAGGATAAGTTCATTAGAGTTAACTGCACTTCACTTTGCAGCCCAAATAAATGCTTCACAGAGTTCAAGTACCAGACACATCTCAGCATCAACTGTTCAGAGGAGACTGTGTGAATCAGGCCTTCATCGTTGAATTGCAGCAAAGAAACCACTACTAAAGGACACCAATAAGAAGAAGAGACTTGCTTTGGCCAAGAAACACGAGCAATGGACATTTGACTGGTGGAAATTTGTCCTTTGGTCTGTGGTTCCCACCATGAAGCATGGAGTAGGAGGTGTGATGGTTTGGGGGTGCTTTGCTGGTGACACTCTCTGTGATTTATTTAGAATTCAAGGCACACTTAACCAGCATGGCTACCACAGCATTCTGCAGCAATACGGCATCCATCTGGTTTGCGCTTCGTGGGACTATTGTTTGTTTTTCAACAAGACAATGACCCAACACACCTCCAGGCTGTGTAAGGGCTATTTGACCAAGAAGGAGAGTAATGGAGGGCTGCATCAAATGACCTGGCCTCCACAATCTCCCAACCTCAACCCAATTGAGATGGTTTGGGATGAGTTGGACCACAGGAAAAGCAGCCAACAAGTGAACAGGATATTTTTATTTTAATGAGGCAAGTCAGTTGAGAACAAATTCTTATTTACAATGACCGCCTACCCCAGGAAAATCTTAACCACGCTTGACCAATTGTGCACCTCCATAAAGGACTCCCAATCACAACCGGTTATGATACAGCCTGGAATCGAACCAGGGTCTGTAGTGACACCTCTAGCACTGAGATACAGTGCCTTAGACCGCAGCACCACTCGGGGGCCCATATGTGGGAAGTCCTTCAAGACTTTCAACCAGGTGAAGCTGGTTGAGAGAATGCCAAGAGTGTGCAAGCTGTCATCAAGGCAAAGGGTGGCTACTTTGAAGAATCTAAAATATATTTTGATTTGTTTAATACTTTTTTGGTTACTACATGATTCCATATGTGTTAATTCATAGTTTTGATGTCTTCATTATTAGAAAATAGTAAAAAATAAAGAAAAACCCTTGAATGAGTAGGTGTGTCCAAACTTTTGATTGATACTATATATACACTGCTCCAAAAAATAAAGGGAACACTTAAACAACACAATGTAACTCCAAGTCAATCACACTTCTGTGAAATCAAACTGTCCACTTAGGAAGCAACACTGATTGACAATAAATTCCACATGCTGTTGTGCAAATGGAATAGACAACAGGTAGAAATTATAGGCAATTAGCAAGACACCCCCAAAAAAGGAGTGATTCTGCAGGTGGTGACCACAGACCACTTCTCAGTTCCTATGCTTCCTGGCTGATGTTTTGGTCACTTTTGAATGCTGGCGGTGCTCTCACTCTAGTGGTAGCATGAGACGGAGTCTACAACCCACACAAGTGGCTCAGGTAGTTCATCCAGGATGGCACATCAATGCGAGCTGTGGCAAAAAGGTTTGCTGTGTCTGTCAGCGTAGTGTCCAGAGCATGGAGGCGCTACCAGGAGACAGGCCAGTACATCAGGAGACGTGGAGGAGGCCGTAGGAGGGCAACAACCCAGCAGCAGGACCGCTACCTCCGCCTTTGTGCAAGGAGGTGCACTGCCAGAGCCCTGCAAAATGACCTCCAGCAGGCCACAAATGTGCATGTGTCAGCATATGGTCTCACAAGGGGTCTGAGGATCTCATCTCGGTACCTAATGGCAGTCAGGCTACCTCTGGCGAGCACATGGAGGGCTGTGCGGCCCCACAAAGAAATGCCACCCCACACCATGACTGACCCACCGCCAAACCGGTCATGCTGGAGGATGTTGCAGGCAGCAGAACGTTTTCCACGGCGTCTCCAGACTCTGTCACGTCTGTCACATGTGCTCATGTGCTCAGTGTGAACCTGCCTTCATCTGTGAAGAGCACAGGGCGCCAGTGGCGAATTTGCCAATCTTGGTGTTCTCTGGCAAATGCCAAACGTCCTGCACGGTGCTGGGCTGTGAGCACATCCCCCAACTGTGGACGTCGGGCCCTCATACCACCCTCATGGAGTCTGTTTCTGACCGTTTGAGCAGACACATGCACATTTGTGGCCTGCTGGAGGTCATTTTGCAGGGCTCTGGCAGTGCACCTCCTGGCACAAAGGCGGAGGTAGTGGTCCTGCTGCTGGGTTGTTGCCCTCCTACGGCCTCCTCCACGTCTCCTGATGTACTGGCCTGTCTCCTGGTAGCGCCTCCATGCTCTGGACACTACGCTGACAGACACAGCAAACCTTTTTGCCACAGCTCGCATTGATGTGCCATCCTGGATGAACTGCACTACCTGAGCCACTTGTGTGGGTTGTAGACTCCGTCTCATGCTACCACTAGAGTGAGAGCACCGCCAGCATTCAAAAGTGACCAAAACATCAGCCAGGAAGCATAGGAAGGCGAATTTGCCAATCTTGGTGTTCTCTGGCAAATGCCAAACGTCCTGCACGGTGCTGGGCTGTAAGCACATCCCCCAACTGTGGACGTCGGGCCCTCATACCACCCTCATGGAGTCTGTTTCTGACCGTTTGAGCAGACACATGCACATTTGTGGCCTGCTGGAGGTCATTTTGCAGGGCTCTGGCAGTGCACCTCCTGGCACAAAGGCGGAGGTAGCGGTCCTGCTGCTGGGTTGTTGCCCTCCTACGGCCTCCTCCACGTCTCCTGATGTACTGGCCTGTCTCCTGGTAGCGCCTCCATGCTCTGGACACTACGCTGACAGACACAGCAAACCTTTTTGCCACAGCTCGCATTGATGTGCCATCCTGGATGAACTGCACTACCTGAGCCACTTGTGTGGGTTGTAGACTCCGTCTCATGCTACCACTAGAGTGAGAGCACCGCCAGCATTCAAAAGTGACCAAAACATCAGCCAGGAAGCATAGGAACTGAGAAGTGGTCTGTGGTCACCACCTGCAGAATCACTCCTTTTTTGGGGGTGTCTTGCTAATTGCCTATAATTTCCACCTTTTGTCTATTCCATTTGCACAACAGCATGTGAAATTTATTGTCAATCAGTGTTGCTTCCTAATTGGACAGTTTGATTTCACAGAAGTGTGATTGACTTGGAGTTACATTGTGTTGTTTAAGTGTTCCCTTTATTTTTTTGAGCAGTGTATATATATATATATATATATATATATATATATGTATATGTATATATATTGTATCCGTTATCTTTTGCAGATGTTCCAAGAGGCACTCAAATCACCCAAAGCGGAGGTTACCACGGCAACCAGGTGAAGGCAGGCTCTCAGCTATATCTCACCTGTGAGGCTGATGCCCATCCTGCCCCCGGTGTCTACACCTGGTACCATCGTAGTGGAGTATTACCACAGAGACTACGCTCCCTCACAGACCACACACAGGCCCTATCCTGGGTTAGGGTGGGCGTAACAGACGAGGGGTGTTACATGTGTAGGGCCACCAATGACATCGGCACGGGACAGAACAGCAGCTGGTCATGCTTCAGTGTTCTATGTGAGTAGCTGTAAAATCTGTTCTTATTGTATAAATGCATCCAGATCTCATATCATAGCCTCCTCTTACTCGGTATCTGAGCACTGCTGAGCCCATTTCCCCTTTCAAAAAGAACAGCTAATAGATTAATAGATGTCATAGAAGATATTTTGGTTAGCTTATTCATGATGACGTTTTACACATGGCAGCCTCTGTGTTCATGTTTGTGTTCATATTTGAAATGTGTATGTTGTATCTACAGTCCTCTCTGACAAACATTTGAATAGGTACAATTCAAAATTTGAATAGATGTTTTTTTCAAAGCTATCCTCCTCTCCACAGATGGCCCAACCAAACCAGTGCTTTCGATGGTGCGTACGGCCCAGGAGGGCCACCTGGTTAATATCAACTGCACTGTGCAGAGTTTCCCAGACTCTCAGCTCACTCTGACATGGACTCCCCGTCCCTCTGTCTCACCTATGTCTAGCTCCCTTCTTCAAATGCAGCCTCAACCAGTTCTTGGGTTCCTCCAACATTCTACCAATGTTGTCTGGGGTTCTTTTAATGTTACATTACTGCAAGGAGGGGTTTACACCTGTAGAGCGCAGAACTCTGAGGGGAAGAACAGCACAGAGGAGGAACTGGAGATTACATGTGAGTACAACGCATCGTCACCATCATCACCATCATCATCCTTCTATTATTATGATGATGAAATAGTCAAACATATTTGATTTCCAAGATAAACATTTTCCATGATGCTTTCTCTGCTATGACACCTACAGACAGCCCCAAAAATGTGACGGCCTCTGCTCACCCTGACACGGTCGTGACTGAAAACAGCCAGCTGGTTCTTACCTGCACGACTCGTTCCAACCCCCGTGCCACCAACTACACCTGGCTCCGGATCATCGCAGGAGAGACCAGGATAGTGGGGCTGGTCCAGAAGTTGACGGTGATGTCCACAACCCCATCCCATAGTGGACTGTACACGTGCACTGCCCAGAACCCCTTAGGAACTGGGAAATCCCAAGAGGTTGACATTAAAGTCAAGTGTGAGTACATATCTGTCGCTGCTTTATGACAACTACCCATAGAATATACACCCTATGTAGATCTGAGAGGAATGAATAGATGTTATTAATAAGGTGATAATTCCACCTGGCCTATCAGAGGGCAAGATGGAGGGAGATGAACCATACTGCTTACTGCAATCCTCTCAGATCTACATTTGGGATCAGAGTCATCCTTTCAAATGGGTTCAGGTCCTCTATAACTTTCTGGAATAAAGACTTAAGTGGTAATTTGTGTAGAGCTTGAACTTATATTCTTCTAATACTATAACTAAAGACAATTCAACACGAGGAAAATGCAAATGCATATTTCTATTCAAATGTATAAGAATCGTTTTCTTCCATTATCTTCCATCACAGATGCTCCAAAGCTCACAGAGGTCATTCACAACATGACCAATAGGTGGCAGAGTGATGGAGGGAGCCCTGTGGCACTGACCTGCCACAGTCACAGTTACCCCCCTGTCGACAACTACAAGTGGTACAGGCTGGTCGAGGAAAGGGAGCATTTCATTATCAATCACCAGAACATCACTGTTCACCCAGACAAGCCCGGGACGTACTACTGTGTCGCCATCAATGACATGGGGGGGAAAGAATCTGGAAGAGTCGAGCTGTTTCTCAACCGTGAGTGCATAGTGACTGACAGCCACTTTGGAAAATCAATAGAGTACAGAAGTGTGACTTATTCTGACTAACATTTTTACCTCAGTATTTCTATCTCACTTTTGATATTCATCTGATGCCTACACTCTTAGAAAAAAAGGGTTCCAAAAGAGGTTTTCGGCTATCCCCATAAGATAGCCCTTTTTGGTTCCAGATAGAACCCTTTTTGGTTCCAGATAGAACCCTTTTTGGTTCCAGGTAGAACCCTCTGTTGAGAAGGTTTCTACCTAGAACCAAATAGGGTTCTTCAAAGGCTTCTACGATGAGGACAGCCAAAGAACCCTTTAAGGTTCTAGATAGAACCTTTCTTTCTAAGAGTGTTGCATATTTCATTCTCCCCCTGATATGCTACCTAAATGTATGAATCAATGATGATACAGGCCTTAAAAACCATCCTTCAAGATGCGAAATGTATTGTATGCATACAGTAAGAGAGTATGTAACAACACATAGGTGGCATTGGCATTTAAAGTCACAGTTCCACACAAAATGCCAAAGACTGTAGCCAGAGTCTGAATGGTCCAATATTGATCCATTTCTCTTTATCGTTTCTCCTCCCTCTCTTCTCTCATCACAGGAAGTGTCTTCCATGTCCTCTCTCTCGTCCTTCCTTTCTGCTGTGTTCCGCTTCTTCTTTTACTCATCTTTCTGGTCTACAGGTGAGTCCTCCGTCAACACTCACTTCACTCCTCTTATTTAGAAAATACATATATTTCTTAAACATACGTATTGACTACAGTTAGCAATGACTGGAAACTCACCACAACACTGTTTGTGTGAAATATCCACTTTTTGTTTTGCGTTTTTCAGACACAAGAGAATCAAATCGATCCAGCAGGGGACATCAAATAAACTGCCATGTTGTGTTCACTTTGGTTTTCTGGTACTGTTGCATTTCACAAATACTGCATTATTCTCTTCTATTTATTCTGTAGTTCATTTTGTGAAAACCCCTAGTTAATTGTACATGTGTGTGTCTGTGTCACCGTCAGGGCTGGCGTAATGGAACAAGTGAGAACCTGGTGAGTGAAGGGGGTGCAGCGGCATCAGACCCCCCGGGGAGCAGCAGAGATCAGCTGTGGCCAGACGGCCCGTACCACCCAGAGCCTCTGCCCCAACCGCAGCATCCTCATCCCAGCAGGACGTCGTGTCCAGACAGCACGTAAGAGCATCAGACATGGTCTCACACAGACAAGATCCCACTGTAGACAAACACACATAAGCACCCACGTTTGCATGCACACACACATCTGGTTGGGCAGACATACGGAAATCTCAATGAGTCAATTTAGCAGGCCTCCCTCACTCACAATGGGATTCCATTATACAAGTTACTGTGGATCACCACTACTTTCTGTCTCAGTTTGAACATCTAAAGGAAGATATAGACCTGTGTCTACTTGTCAGAGTGATTCAATTAGTTTGTTTTTTCTTTAAAGGTCGACCTCTGCCATATACACTGCATACAGTGTTCTGAAGGTACCAGGTGGAAAGCAGGTGAGAGAAATCGAACAATGTTGTTGAAGGGGTGAAATATGGACGAAAGAGGCCTTTATTTGCTGTGTATACTGTAACTCTAGAGTTTACTCAATCAATGACTGTTACAATCATTCAGTATTCAGTATGGCAAGAATGACTGAGCGTAGTGGCAGGTAGCCTAGTAGTTAGAGCGTTGGGCCAGTAACCGAAAGGTTGCTAGATCAAAACCCCAAGCTGACAAGGTAAAAATCAGTTTTTCTGACTGTGAGCAAAGCAGTTAATCCACTGTTCCTAGGCTGTCATTGTAAATAAAAATGTGTTCTTAACTAACTTGCCTAGTTAAATATAAACAAATAAGTAGCATATATATTGTACAGTTATGAATGAAGGGATGAATTAACTATTTCAATTCTTGACATTCTTTTTAATGCATTCCATCTCATTTATTCAGGGTCTTTCACCAAGCCATCCAATCAGAAACAAAGATGAACACACTGGACAAACGCAGGAACCTGAAGTCAACTATGCCTCGCTGCAATTCAGGGGCCAGGAGATGTAAGATTGAACATTTTTCTGAGAATGTGGGGAAGGCAGATGAAACCAGGATAGGTTCAAATTAAAACCCATCACATTGGCCTCCCGAGTAGGGCAGCGGTCTAAAGCACTGCATCGCAGTCACTATAGACCCGGGTTCGATCCCGGGCTGTGTTGCAGCAGGCTGGGACTGTGAGACCCATGAGGTGGCGCACAATTGGCCCAGCATTGTCCGGGTTAGGGCAGGGTTTGGCCGGCCGGGATGTCCTTGTCCCATCTAGCGACACCTTGTAACTGCTGGGCGCATGCATGCTGACTTCGGTCTCCAGCTGTATGTTGTTTCCTCTGACACATTGGTGTGGCTGGCTTCCGGGTTAAGTGAGCAGTGTGTCAAGAAGCAGTGTGGCTTGGAGGATGCATGGCTCTCAATCTTCGCCTCTCCCGAGTCCGTACGGTAGTTGCAGTAATTGGACAAGACTGTAACTACCAATTGGATATCACGAAAAACGGGTAAAAAGTACCAAAAAATTATAATAATAAAAAACAAATCACTTCACATTGACAGTATGGTGTCCATTTTAGGGCACCCCCAGGCTCCAGCCTAACCCTTTGAGGCTGAGGGTGTCCTAAAATCAACACCGAACTACAGTACAATAGAGAGCATTCTTCAGTCATTCCAAAAGGTGAATGCATATGATGTGGGAAAACATACAAATGACCTCAAATACATCATAAATTGATATTATCCTACCATAATGTAGTAATGTATTGAAACCACTAATGTGAAAATGACTGTAGTAGTCGACCAACACGTACGTAGGGAAATAACCTGATGAGACAACAAATATGAGTCAAACGCATACAATGACACAACTTGTCTTCCAGGGGTAGCTTGGGTCCTAGAGACCAAGCGAGAGAGGATGACGTCTATGCTAAGGTTGGCAAGCCAAAGCTGAAGGAAAAGGTCAGTCAACCGTAATAACAAATGTGTAAACCAAAACAATGGGCAACATCACACATTGGCCCTTATGCCATGAAGTTACACTATAACTTCATTGATCACCAGAATGTCATTATTCAGCTTTACACTGTAACTGCATCTAAGATAGGGCTGCATATAATAATGAGTGAATTTAAAGGAAGCTAGTCAAATACTGCTTCAATTGAATTATTTGTATGGTTACTCTGCAACTATGTAACACACATGATATCCGTTGGACTGAATATAAAGTTAAACTAAAAATTGTGAATGGAAACTTTGAAGTGACGTGTCATAATCACTTTGTTGCAAATCTACTAACAAACCAAAACTCCGCTGTTACTGAAACAGGATATTGAGGTAAGAGTACACAGAGATCCTGTAAATTATGTAAATCTATTTGTGGTGCATCTTACATCATAGAAAATGTGTAGTTGGAGAAATACTGATGGGAAAAAAGCAGAGGACATTTAGAAGGACGTTTGTAGCAAGAGGACATTTAGAAGGACGTTTGTAGCAAGAGGACATTTAGAAGGACGTTTGTAGCAAGAGGACATTTAGAAGGACGTTTGTAGCAAGAGGACATTTAGAAGGACGTTTGTAGCAAGAGGACATTTAGAAGGACGTTTGTAGCAAGAGGACATTTAGAAGGACGTTTGTAGCAAGAGGACATTTAGAAGGACGTTTGTAGCAAGAGGACATTTAGAAGGACATTTGTAGCAAGAGGACATTTAGAAGGACGTTTGTAGCAAGAGGACATTTAGAAGGACGTTTGTAGCATGAGGACATTTAGAAGGACGTTTGTAGCAAGAGGACATTTAGAAGGACGTTTGTAGCAAGAGGACATTTAGAAGGACGTTTGTAGCAAGAGGACATTTAGAAGGACGTTTGTAGCAAGAGGACATTTAGAAGGACGTTTGTAGCAAGAGGACATTTAGAAGGACGTTTGTAGCAAGAGGACATTTAGAAGGACGTTTGTAGCAAGAGGACATTTAGAAGGACAGTCCAGCAGTAGCAGAAGGGGGTATCACAACCGCAAAGAAAATTGGAAAAGTACTTAAGGTGTTTTACTGGACCTTGATGTTAGCACTTGATAGTTTGGAAAAGGCAAATGAACTCGTACAGCTTTAAGATATTTGATAAGAATAATTTTGAAAAAAATATGACTGCCCAAGACAATTAATATTGTCCAGATTTACAAAATAGCAACATTCGAGCTGCTTCATTTGTATGAATCTCTTTCTATATTCAGACTAATAAGTGCAATGACTACGAGAACATTAAGGAAGTGTGTGTTTCGAAGCCCCCCATCGAGCCAAACATGGACACGGAGACAGGGAGCAGTGAGGAGGACGTGGAGATCAGCTACTCTGAGGTCATGTTCAGAGAAAAGCCAGGACACCAGACAGTCTGTAGTTCTGACCCTCGCCACCGCAGGACAGGCCACAGCAGCAGCTCAGATGAAGAAGACTACACAACCCAGTACTCTGATGTTAAAATATAAGAGGAAGTTTCATTCATAGTCCAAAAAAAGTATTAAGGTTTGTTTGTAAATATTTGTATCACAACTACAGTACCAGTCAAAAGTTTGGACACACCTACTCATTTAATGGTTTTTCTTTATTTTTACTATTTTCTACATTGTAGAATAATAGTGAAGACATCAACTTTCTGAAATAACAAATATGGAATCATGGAGTAACTAAAAAAGTGTTAAATAAATAAAAATGTATGTTATATTTGAGATTATTCAAAGTAGCCACCCTTTGCCTTGATTACAGTTTTGCACACTCTTGGCATTCTCTCAACCAGTTTCATGAGATAGTCACCTGGAATGCATTTCAATTAACAGGTGTGCTTTGTTAAAAGTTCATTTGTGGAATTTATTTCCTTCTTAATGCGTTTGAGCCAATCAGTTATGTTGTGACAAGGTAGGGGTGGTATACAGAAGATAGCCCTATTTGGTAAAATACCAAGTCCATATTATGTCAAGAACAGCTCAAATAAGCAAAAAGAAATGGCAGTCCATCATTAATTTAAGACATGAAGGTAATTTAATCTGGAACATTTCAAGAACTTTGAAAGTTTCTTCAAATGATGTCGCAAAAACCATCATGCACTATGATGAAACTGGCTCTCATGAGGACACGCCACAGGAAAGGAAGACCCAGAGTTACCTCTGCTGCAGAGGATAAGTTTATTAGAGTTAACTGCACTTCACATTGCAGCCCAAATAAATGCCTCACAGAGTTCAAGTAACAGGCACATCTCAACATCAAGTGTTTAGAGGAGACTGCATGAATCAGGCCTTCATGGTCGAATTGCTGCAAAGAAACCACTACTAAAGGACACCAATAATAAGAAGAGACTTGCTTGGGCCAAGAAACATGAGCAATGCACATTAGACCGGTGGAAATCTATCCTTTGGTCTGATGAGTCCAAATTTGTGATTTTTGGTTCCAACTGTTGTCTTTGTGAGATGCAGAGTAGGTGAACGGATTATCTCCGCATGTGTGGTTCCAATCCGTGACGTATGGGGGAGGAGGTGTTATGGTGTGGGGGTGCTTTGCTGGTGACACTGTCCCTGATTTATTTAGAATTCAAGGCACGCTTAACCAGCATGGCTACCACAGCATTCTGCAGCGATACACTGTCCCATCTGGTTTGTGCTTAGTGGGACTATCATTTGTTTTTCAACATGTCAATGACCCGAAACACACCTCCAGGCTGTGTAAGAGCTATTTGACCAAGAAGGAGAGTGATGGAGTGCTGCATCAGATGACCTGGCCTCCACAATCACCCGACCTCAACCCAATTGAGATGGTTTGGGATGAGTTGGACCGCAGAGTGAAGAAAAAGCAGCCAACAAGAGCTCAGCATATGTGGGAACGCCTTCAAGACTGTTGGAAAAGCATTCCTCAGAATTCCAAGAGTGTACAAAGCTGTCATCAAGGCAAAGGATGGCTACTTTGAAGAATATAAAATATATTTTCATTTGTTCAACACTTTTTTGGTTACTACATGATTCCATATGTGTTATTTCATCATTTTGTTGTCTTGACTAATATTCAACAATGTAGAAAATAGTAAAAATATAGAAAAACCTTGAATGAGTGTGTCCAAACTTTTGACTAGTGCTTTATATCTGGATTGTTAGCAATAAAAACACATTCAAGTACCGGTAGTTGCCTTAACTGTACTTTGAAATTACAAGTCAGTCAAGACCAAAATGGCAGAAAACAGAGTTTATTGACGTCATTCAAAGTGGCTTTGAACATCGTGTGGTACATCAATGCAATGTGTGCTTACTTGGCTGTCAAAACAGAAATGCTTCACTGTTTAGAAATGTCCCATATTACAGGATGTGCTATTGTGTAGATGCTATGCAACTAACACCATGTCTTCATATTTGTTTAACATTGCAATGTGCATCATTACTGACTTCTGACTTCACATAGTTACTGAATCATGCTGAAATTACTGACTGCTTTTAACCTGTATTCACCTGTATTCCGCTTTAAACATTGTAAATACATTTTCAATAAAAAAAGACAATAAAAACAATAATACAACATGTTGAAGTGATTCATAACCATCACACACATTTTGTCAGTTCATAAATACACATTTTCTGTGTAACAATAAGTTACAAATTCATAGAAGAGTAACAACTCATTGAAAAACAAACAAATATTATACTCTTAAAAACTGTTGCAAGATGAACATTTAATTAATTGAAAATGTATGTAAGGAACAACACTAATCTATAAAAACACAGTTAAAAAGTCAGAATAAAAAAACATACACAGTGCCTAGTGAAAGTGTACAGACCCCCTTGCACAGTCTTCACATTTTGGTGCCTTAAAATTAAATAAAAAATGTATGACATTTGATAGTTTTCCTACTGATGTACCCAACTTACTCTACATTTTAAAAGTGAAAGAAAAAATACAGAACATTTTCCAAATTAATAAATAAAAAAATTAAACGGAGCTGTCTTAATTACGTATGTCTTCACACCCCAGAGTAAATACTTGGTGGAAGCACCTTTGGCAGTCATTAGAGCTGTGAATCATTTTGATTTAGATTCTACCAACTTTGAACACCTCATAGGGCAACATATACACATTGTTTTTGTCAAAATTGCTCAAGCCCAGTAAATTTGGTTGGGAGTCATTGATGGACAGCAATATTCAAACCTTGAAAATCAGCTTCTTGATTTGATTTTCATTGGATTTGACTACAGCGATACGGATTGAATCCAGCCCCTTGTCTCAAATTTTCATGCAGATTTAAGTCAGGACTGAACCACACTGGACCATTCAGAAGCAGTCAACAGCTATTGGAAAGCCATTCTTGTGTGTCTTTGAGATTAAAATGTGTGCAATTGACTCGCTGAAAACTACAACTCTATCCCAGTGTTTGGTATTCAGAAGACTGAGGGTTTCTAACTGTTTATCTGGGCTTTGCTCCTTTCATATTTATTATGATCCTGACAAACTCTCCAATCCCTGCCGAGGTCAAGCACACCAATAACACAATGTTTCCACCACAAACAGGAGGATCAACAACATTGCATTCACTCCACATTACTAGCCTGTATAGAAAAGTGAAAAGGAGGAAGCCTGTGTTAAAAAAAATCACCTTCAAATCATCCATTCTGTTTGCAACAAGGCTGTTAAGTAATACTGCAAGACAACACGGCAAATACATTTTTCTGGCCTAAATTAAAAACCACAGGCCAAATCCAGAACTACACAACACAGAGTGAAACCCTCTGTATTTTCAAGTATTGTGGCTTGTGCTGACTTAAATCTGCTTGACAATTAGAGAATGTTTGAATATTGCTGTCCATCAATGACTCCCAAACCAAATTTACTGAGCTTGAGCTATTTGGACAAAAACAATGGGTATGTGTTAGCCTAAGAGTTGTGCAAAGTTAGTAGAATCTTATTCAAAATGATTCACAGCTATAATGGCGGCCAAAGGTGCTTCCACCAAGTATTACCTCTAGGGTGTGAAGACATACACAATCAAGACATCTTTGTTTTTTGTTTTATTCAATTGGAAAAAAATATATATAATTGTTCTTTCACTTTGAAAATGTGGAGTTGGTTGTGTAGATCAGCAGGACAAAATATAATGTATTTCCTTATTGGATTTAATTTTAAGCCGAAATAGCCGAATCCACTAATTTGAAGGTGTGTCCACAGACTTTTGTATATATTGTATATATAGAGATGAAAATCCAACTGATGAACAGACACTGTAGAATAACTGGTGTTAAAAAAAAGGTGGACATATTGGTTCTAGTTTGGAAGGTGACGAGGATGTCTCTGCAGTGCATTATGGGTGATTTTTCACAACCTTATCTGCATTTATCTGCTTCTACTTCCGGCGCCGACAAAGATGGCCGCCTCGCTTCGCGTTCCTAGGAAACTATGCAGTATTTTGTTTTTTTACGTGTTATTTCTTACATTGGTACCCCAGGTAATCTTAGGTTTCATTACATACAGTCTGGAGGAACTACTGAATATAAGAGCAACGTCAACCCACTATCATTACGACCAGGAATATGACTCTCCCGAAGCGGACCTGTGTTTTGCCTTCCACCCAGTACAATGGATTAGATCCCAGCCGGCGACCCTTAACAACGACGCCGTAAAAGGGGCAAACGAAGCGGTCTTCTGGTCAGGCTCCGGAGAAGGGCACACCGCGCTCCACTCCCTAGCATACTACTCGCCAATGTCCAGTCTCTTGACAACAAGGTTGATGAAATTCGAGCAAGGGTAGCATTCCAGAGAGACATCAGAGACTGTAACGTTCTGTAACGTTCTTTATATATTCCCCCCCAAGCAGACACATCGATGGCCCTGAACGAACTTTATCTGACTCTATGTAAACTGGAAACCACACACCCTGAGGCTGCATTCATCGTAGTTGGGGATTTTAACAAGGCTAATCTGAAAATTCTATCAGCATATTGATTGTGCTACCAGGGCTGGTAAAACCCTAGATCATTGTTATTCTAACTTGTGCCCCCCCCCCCCCCCCCCCCCCCGCCCTCCTTTCGGAAAAGCTGCCACGACTCCATTTTGTTGCTTCCGGCCTACAAACAGAAACTAAAACAAGAAGTTCCCGCGCTCAGGTCTGTTCAACGCTGGTCCGACCAATCTGATTCCACGCTTCAAGACTGCTTCGATCACGTGGATTGGGATATGTTCCGCATTGCGTCCAACAACAACATTGACAAATACGCTGATTCGGTGAGCGAATTCATTAGAAAGTGCATCAGCGATGTAATACCCACAGCAAAGATTAAAACATTCCCAAACCAGAAACCGTGGATTGATGGCAGCATTCGCACGAAACTGAAAGCGCGAAACACTGCTTTTAACCAGGGCAAGGTGACCGGAAACATGACCGAATACAAACAGTGTAGCTATTCCCTCCGCAAGGTAATCAAACAAGCTAAGTGCCAGTATAGAGACAAAGTAGAGTCGCAATTCAACAGCTCAGACACAAGAGGTATGTGGCAGGGTCTACAGTCAATCACGGATTACAAAAAGAAAACCAGCCCCGTCGCGGACCAGGATGTCTTGCTCCCAGACAGGCTAAACAACTTTTTTGCCCGCTTTGAGGACAATACAGTGCCACTGACACGGCCCCCTACCAAAACCTGCGGGCTCTCCTTCACTGCAGCCGAGGTGAGTAAAACATTTAAACGTGTTAACCCTCGCAAGGCTGCAGGCCCAGACGGCATTCCCAGCCGCGTCCTCAGAGCATGCGCAGACCAGCTGGCTGGTGTGTTTACGGACATATTCAATCAATCCTTATCCCAGTCTGCTGTTCCCACATGCTTCAAGAGGGCCACCATTGTTCCTGTTCCCAAGAAAGCTAAGGTAACTGAGCTAAACGACTACCGCCCCACAGCACTCACTTCCATCATCATGAAGTGCTTTGAGAGACTAGTCAAGGACCATATCACCTCCACCCCACCTGACACCCTAGACCCACTCCAATTTGCTTACCGACCCAATAGGTCCACAGACGACGCAATCGCAACCACACTGCACACTGCCCTAACCCATCTGGACAAGAGGAATACCTATGTGAGAATGCTGTTCATCGACTACAGCTCAGCATTTAACACCATAGTACCCTCCAAACTCGTCATCAACCCTCGACCCCGCCCTGTGCAACTGGGTACTGGACTTCCTGACGGGCCGCCCCCAGGTGGTGAGGGTAGGTAACAACATCTCCACCCCGCTGATCCTCAACACTGGGGCCCCACAAGGGTGCGTTCTGAGCCCTCTCCTGTACTCCCTGTTCACCCTCGACTGCGTGGCCATGCACGCCTCCAACTCAATCATCAAGTTTGCGGACGACACTACAGTGGTAGGCTTGATTACCAACAACGACGAGACGGCCTACAGGGAGGAGGTGAGGGACCTCGGAGTGTGGTGTCAGGAAAATAACCTCACACTCAACGTCAACAAAACAAAGGAGATGATTGTGGACTTCAGGAAATAGCAGAGGGAGCACCCCCCTATCCACATCGACGGGACAGTAGTGGAGAGGGTAGTAAGTTTTAAGTTCCTCGGCGTACAGATCACGGACAAACTGAATTGGTCCACCCACACAGACAGTGTTGTGAAGAAGGCACAGCAGCACCTCTTCAACCTCAGGAGGCTGAAGAAATTTGGCTTGTCACCAAAAGCACTCACAAACTACTACAGATGCACAATCGAGAGTATCCTGTCGGGCTGTATCACCGCCTGGTACGGCAACTGCTCCGCCCACAACCGTAAGGCTCTCCAGAGGGTAGTGATGTCTGCACAACGCATCACCGGGGCCAAACTACCTGCCCTCCAGGACACCTACACCACCCGATGTCACAGGAAGGCCATAAAGATCATCAAGGACAACAACCACCCGAGCCACTGCCTGTTCACCCCGCTATCATCCAGAAGGCGAGGTCAGTACAGGTGCATCAAAGCAGGGGCCGAGAGACAGCTTCTATCTCAAGGCTATCAGACTGTTAAACAGCCACCACTAACATTTAGTGGCTGCTGCCAACATACCGACTCAACTCCAGCCACTTTAATAATGGGAATTGATGGAAATTTATGTTTATTTATTTTATTTATTTCACCTTTATTTAACCAGGTAGGCAAATTGAGAACACGTTCTCATTTACAATTGCGACCTGGCCAAGATAAAGCAAAGCAGTTCGACACATACAACAACACATGGTTACACATGGAGTAAAACAAACATACAGTCAATAATACAGTGAAAAATAAGTCTATATACAATGTGAGCAAGTGAGGTAAGGGAGGTGAAAGGCAAACAAAATATATATATAAATAAATAAAAATATAAAAAAGGCCATGGTGGCGAAGTAAATACAATATAGCAAGTTAATAAAAAAATTAATAAAATAAAAAAACACTGGAATGGTTGGTTTGCAGTGGAAGGAAGTGCAAAGTAGAGATAGAAATAATGGGGTGCAAAGGAGCAAAATAAATAAATGAATACAGTAGGTAAAGAGGTAGTTGTTTGGGCTAAATTATATGTAAAAATATATCACTAGCCACTTTAAACAATGCCACTTAATATAATGTTTACATACCCTACATTACTCATCTCATATGTATATACTGTACTCTATATCATCTACTGCATCTTGCCATCTTTATGTAATACATGTATCACTAGCAACTTTAAACTATGCCACTTTATGTTTATATACCCTACATTACTCATCTCATATGTATATACTGTACTCTATACCATCTATTGCATCTTGCCTATGCCGTTCTGTACCATCACTCATTCATATATCTTTATGTACATATTCTTTATCCCTTTACACTTGTGTGTATAAGGTAGTAGGTGTGGAATTGTTAGGTTAGATTACTCGTTGGTTATTACTGTATTGTCGGAACTAGAAGCACAAGCATTTCGCTACACTCGCATTAACATCTGCTAACCATGTGTATGTGACAAATAAAGTTTGATTTGATTTGATTTGATTTTGATTTAAGCTTTCCTCCCTCTATACAGCAGCTTACTGTGCACTCTCCTACTCTTCCTCCTATCTAACTCAGGTTATCCATAATTTGCTTCAGATATGACCTGACCACGACATATGTTCCCATACATTTCCTCCTCTTCACCATTAGAGGAATCTTTCGGCTCAGAAAGCAGTGTCACCTCATCCACAGCGGTTTCTGCTGTGGTGTGCTGCTCAGATTCTCCCAGTGGGGCCTCTGGAGACTCCTGGACACTGAGGGCAGAATTAGTCACGCCCTGTAGCTCAGGCAGCGCAGAATCCTTTGCAACTTCTTCTTCCCCGTCACTCTCGTGCCCTGCCTGGGATTCTTCCAAGACTTTAGCTCCATGGTCTTCAGCGTGATCCCCCTGCTCCAGAGCAGGATTGGCCTCCTTCTTCTCAGCCCCTCCCTCGATACTACCTGTGGAGTGCAGGCGGATCACTGCGTACTCTGTCGTTTTGGAGGCGACTCCCCTGATCTCTCCCTCCCCCTCCCCCCGCTCGGCCACCTTGGCCTGGAGTTTGGATAAGTTCAAGTTGACGTAGTGGAGGAGGTCTGTGTCGTCAATTTCCCTGTCCACTGTCCTGTTGGGCCAGAGGGCCTCGTCCAGCATGGCTTTATTGGCATAGACATTGTCCTCCTCCTGAAAGAGGGACTGAGGGGTAAGCATCACATTAGAGGGGTTTATATGTTTATTGGCCAAGTTTTTTTATGTGGACTCCTATTAGCTGTAACTTCCTGGTGTCCACACAAAACAATGCAAAACAATCATATGAGCAAGTCAACCACTGGATAGGAAAGGGCTAGTTGTTAGCTTGTTGTTTAACATGAGATCCAGACAATATGGTTGCAAAAGACTTGATTACAGTAATGTACCACCGCAGCCTAAACTGACTTGAGTTCCTCTTCATGCACACGGTTGATTTTTGCATTTTCACAGCCAAGCTACCTCTTATCTTTCACTGCAACAAAAATACCAGTGCTGAAATGTGTGCGCCATCTAGGATGTGTAATAGGGTGTTCATGCACGCTCTTCTGTGAGATATGTATATCAACGCCTTTCCACATTGTTAGACTGTAAGCACATACACATGTGCAATGTCGGAATGTCAGTGTAGTTACTTACCTCATCAGTCACTATGAACTCTGCTGTGTCCTTCTGTCTTTTGTTTGGTGACTGCCTGGCTCTCCTATGCCTGAGAGCAAAACAACAGAGATGTTAAGATAATGGCGTCAAATACCAGTCCAGCCCCTGTGTCAGTCACTTACTTGCAGATGAGAAGCAGTGGGATGCATAGGAGCATCATCACTCCTGCCCCCACACCAGCCCCGATCAACAGAGAGAGAAGATGGAAACCTGTGCAATCACAACATAGCGCAAACAAATGAGGTGTAAAACAAGCGCCACAATTCCTTCTTAGTACTAAAAATCCTTCTTATTTGGCAATGTGAGAGCTTGGGACTATAAGGTTCTTGTTTCAAAAAGATGATTCTGAGATAATTGGCTTTAAAGTTCCGAACCGTCATTGGTTTGAATTGTGTCAGACATTTTTATTTTGTATTCTTTTGAACATGAATAGAGGTATTTTTTACTATATACGTAGAGAACATTAAACAGAACAAGGCTATGTCAATAATTACATTTGGACAAAAACAAAGATAGAACCTTATTGTACCAAGCTCTTGAATGGTTAGTGGGACCGGGGAACTGTTAGGAACTAATTCTGGTGTAGAGCAGGACAAATGTCTCCTACCTGTACCTTCATATGTTTTCATTGATGTTAAGTCAAATGAGAAGCTGTCAAAAACATCAAAGTTGGAGCTGAGGCAGACCAGACTCGGTATTTCCTCTTCCTGTGATTGGTGGATGGTGAGGGAGCTCCTCAGGCCTGCTCGGCCTATTGGTTCCTCCCTGATGATGGTGTTTGTGGAGTGATTGACAGGCTCTCCAGCCAGTTGCCACACCAGTGTGGGAGCAGGGTTTCCATAGCTATCACAGAAACATCTGATCTGAGATGTATCTGAAATCCTGATGCAGTGAGAGGTGTTCAGGATCTCTGAAGCAACTACAGCGAACAGACAGGGAGGACACGATTATTCTTAATAGTTCATTCAGATTAATGAGTGATTGTGATTCATAATCAGTAGAATAAATACTATACAGTACATACACGTTACATTGATACTGATGGCTTCAGAGGTCTGCAGTCCATGGACATTCTGAGCCTCACAGTTGTACTGTTCATTTGAAAGCCTGGTCACATTGAAGATGTTGAGGTCCTTATCAGACCCGACAATGTCCTTCTCACTTCCCTCAACTCTGTACCAGGTGTAGTTCTTCACTGCTGGGTTGGCATTGCTGCTGCAAGTCAGAGTCACAGAGCTGCCCTCTGCCACTGAACCAGAGGGACTGACTGACACTGAGGTGTTCTTGGGAGAGTCTGAGGGAGAGTGCACAGACAGTTGTCAAATTCTATAGAAATAATTAACTTACCATACATGAATCAAACTTACCATGCATGAATCAACTTACAAAGAACAGCGACTGTCAGATAAGTGTTGGATGATTTATCACTCTTGCCAGCTTGTCGTTTGTACAGCGCAGTGCAGGAGATATTCTCTCCATGGTGGACATGTGAAGCGGTAAAGTTCAGGAGAGAAGTTATGACTCGATTCGGAGTCTCCTGCAAATCCTCCACACTGTCACTCAATGTGGGGGTCCATGTCAGAGTTGGAGGGAGTGAGGGACAGGGGGCTGCAGCAGAGCAGATCAAATTCACTGTGGTCCCCTCCATCACATTTACTGTTTCTGGACTTAGAGTGGGTTTGGATGGATTTTCTGATGGAATAAAAAAAATAACTTTTATAACATGAGCAGTGCATTAAATATAGCCAGTTCAAACCTGCAACTTAAATGAACACTACACACACAACACAAAACTAGCATATTCTAATGATACTCTACCTTTTACGTAAATTGTGACACGTTCTGGAAAACTATAACTCAGAGCATTGTCACATTCAATTCTGAATGAAAAGTAGTCATTGAAAAAAGATAAGTCATTCAGGATTGTGGTGCATTCCTTCTGCTGCAAGTTCCCAGTTAGATTCCCTTGAATGGTGTTAAAGCCTGTTCCTGTGAGACTAGAATCAAACACGTTTCCTCCTGTCCATCCTTTCCTCCATATTCCTTTACATGAAGTTGTGAGGAACGACTCAAATCCAGATCGCAGTGTAAATGAGCAGGGAATTGCCACACAAGATCCACTCAGAGCCTTTATATTCTGAGGCATCAGAGCTGCAAAGTCTAGGCACAGAACACCTGAAATACACACAACCAAAAATTAGACTGGGTGTTAGGTCATTTTCAACTTCACTAGGGTGTTGTTTTTTCCTACAAACCGTAAAAGAATATGTTGGCTAGTTATTTAGCGATGTGCAGAATAATCTGGCTAGCATTTTGGGGGGATGTAGCAATGCTAGTAGACATGGATTGTATGAACTATCCTTTTAAAGGCCCAGCGCAAACGTTTTTATCTCAATATCAAATTATTTCTGGGTAACAATAAAGCAATTTTTATTTATTTATTTCTCAAGCAAGAATTGTGCTAGGACTGTCTGGGAGTGGGGAAGGGCACATAATGGTGCATTAACCACAGTGTGGCTCAATCCACCTGAGCAGAGAAGGGATATGTAACCTTAAAACTAAGTTATTGGCAGAGAGGTTTGAAACGCTCTTTGTATTTGTCTATTAACTTTACCCCCCTGGTGATGTCACTAGGCAAGACAAAACTCCACCCATGCACAACCTGCTGATTAGAAGGTCCTGTATTTCAACCAGCCACTCTCGGGAAATAACACCGATCACATTATTACAGCGTTAGTTTCATCAGCTGTTGTATAAATATGATTCTAAACACAGGAAAAACTGAGTGTTGACTGCGCTGGGCTGTTAATAAGGATCAGAACACTAATCATGTTTCCATCCACAGTTTATATGCGAGTAAAGTCATACCGTATAACAACAAAAAATCATGATGGCAGTAGCTAGGTTTACATCCAATCGGCGACAGATTTTCATGTGAATATTCTAAAATCCGATAAAGAAAAAATGTGCATTTTCCCACCAGTGGTGTGTTTCCACCAAATAGACTTGTTGTGGATAAAAATCAGTGCATGATGACATAGTGCACACAAAATGTACATTTTTGCTTAAATTTTTATGTACCAAATCAAAATCTAAAGTTCATAGTGTTTCCATCGCATTTTCAACTCATATTTTCTTTATGCAGATTTTTTAATATTTACTTGAATATTCCCATCCCGTCAATTGGATGGGAACCGAGCTACAGATAACCTATCAAACGTAAATGGTAAAGTACAATGGGAGACGCAAGAAAGCAGTTCATCAGACCCAGCGTTTCCCACAGCGACCCACCTTGCAGCAGACCACCAATGAGGATGAGTCTTTCAGCTCCTGTGATGTGCATGATTCTCTGTATCAGAAAGGGTCAGATGAGCTCACCTGATATGAAACACTGTCTGGACAGACAGACAGACATACACGTTCAGTACAGAGGCAGCAGACACACTTCATTACATTGTCTTCATATTTTAAAACATAAAACCAACAGTGAAAATAACTTTTAATTAAAGTTAAACACATCAAAATGTTGACATTTTAGTTTTGATTTGTCATTAATGGAATGATTCACACAGATTTTGATTGTAGGGAACTGAAACAACATTGACCCTATTCTCCACAAGACAGTGTGAGTTTTCTTGCTTTTTATTGGACATGTTGGCTACATTACAAACATTTGTATCATAATGAGATTTGAATCATAGTAACATGAACATATTTCTCACATAAATATAGAATAAAAAATACATTATTTCATTATACCCTGAAGCCAATGAAGCTGTGTTGATTCTGAGTAAGTATAAATACCTAAATTGAGCATAATAAAGTCAAACAGGTTCATATTTTGGGTGTAGATTCATTTCCATTGAAAATACCGACCAATACAAATTAATGATGTGTAAAGAGCTGTGAGCTGATTAGGTTGATATTTGTGCAAATGTAGATGCAGCCTACACCTGACCCACTAAAGAAAATGTAGATGTAGCCTACACCTGACCCACTAAAGAAAATGTAGATGTAGCCTACACCTGACCCACTAAAGAAAATGTAGATGTAGCCTACACCTGACCCACTAAAGAAAATGTAGATGTAGCCTACACCTGACCCACTAAAGAAAATGTAGATGTAGCCTACACCTGACCCACTAAAGAAAATGTAGATGTAGCCTACACCTGACCCACTAAAGAAAATGTAGATGTAGCCTACACCTGACCCACTAAAGAAAATGTAGCCTAGTTGAACTTGACAATATCTACAATCGATTTTAAATAGATGCTATCAATATCTGAAATGTGTTCCCAAATCCAACTCATCCCAAAATATCAACACGTGGGGACACATGTACATAAACTTTAAAATGCTTCTCCACATTACAAAATTGGGACAGTCACATGAATTACCATAACAGAAATAGTACAAACAGAAATAGTGTCTTTGACCTCTTACCAGTATTCACGCAATGGTCATCTGTTCAAATCCAATGCACAATTCAGGCTTTATAAATGACACCTGAAGTGCTGTCTGTTGTCTAGCTGCCTGTCACTGCAGACATTCAGAAGAAGTGGCACTGCTGTTTGCGAGACACAGAATTTTCCTTCATTGAATAAGTGTCAACCCACAAGCGCTAGCCTTCATCTGTAGTATCAAATGATTTTCAGATTTTCTTTTTAATCATATTTACTAGTGAAATATATCAAGCTTCACAAGGAAGGCAACATCCTATGATTCCAGATGAAATACATGCAGTGACCTGTAAATTACACAGAAAGCCCCTTGCAATATTTCTCTTTATTTCTCTTTTTATTTTTAATTGTAATTTTAAAGGAATACAGCCAACTGAAATTCATACAGAGATTTAAATCCACAAATGTAATGATATAGTTTCAAGTCTATTTTTACAGCGAGTTCCAGTTTAATGGGGCAATAACTGCTCAAGACATCTGTGGCTGAAGGAAATGACACGTTTGATATGTTGCATAACTTGTTACTTTCCATAGTTACTACTCAATGGGCTACCATTCAAAGAAGAAGTAAAAGCAAACTTTATGTGGATATCATAAACGTACAATTCAAAGGGCTTGGAAAGAGAGAAATTACATGAAGAAATTAATAAAAGTATCTTTGATGATGAATTTATGTAAATGTTACTCTACACAATATATTAACCCTTCAGTGTTGATAGGGAGACGCTGGAAAGTACTCTCAGTGTCCCCAGCCAAGGTCGGCACTGAATCTTGCTCAGACAGTCTGTCTGTTATTCAAATAAGGTTTATAGACATATTGTACAGACTATGATCATACATAATTCTAATCAATTTCATTTTCATACGATTAGACGGCTTCTGGGTTGAGGGTGGACTATTCTAGTCATTCATATAAATTCCATCAACACTATCGCCCTGTAGCACTCACATTTGTAGTCATGAAATGCTTTCAAGGGCTGGTCATAGCTCACATCAACACCGTCATCCCAGACACCATTGACACACTCCAATTCGCATACTGCATTAACAGATTTGTGCACGGGGGCATTGTCATACTGAAGCAGGAAAGGGCCTTCCCCAAACTGTTGCCACAAAGTTGAACAGAATCGTCTAGATTGTCATTGTATGCTGTAGCTTTACGATTTCCCTTCAATGCAACTAAGAGGCCTAGCCCGAACCATGATAAACAGCCCCAGACCATTATTCCTCCTCCACCAAACTTTACAGTTCGCACTATGCATTGGGTCTTTTAGCATTCTCCTGGCATATGCTAAACCCAGATTCGTCCGTTGGACTGCCAGATGATGAAGCTTGATTCATCACTCCAGAGAATGCGTTTCCACGCCGAGCTTTACACCACTTCAGTCAACGCTTGGCATTGCGCATGGTGATATTAGAATTGTGTGCTGCTGCTCAGCCATGGAAACCCGACAAACAGTTATTGTGCTCACGTTGCTTCCAGAGGTAGTTTGGAACTTGGTAGTGAGTGTTGCAACCAAGGACAAACACTTTATACACGCTACGTGCTTCAGCACTCTGCGGTCCCGTTCTGTGAGCTTGTGTGGCCTACCACCTTGTGGATGAGCCGTTGTTGCTCCTAGATGTTTCCACTTCACAAAATAACAGCACTTACAGTTGACCAGGGCGAGTTAGAACAGAAGTCATGCGGGGAGGGTAAAGCAAAGGGCAGGGTCACGTGAAAATATTTCTTTGGTTTTTAATGACATCCCGTCTCCCCCAATAATTTTTTACAGTCCCTTACTGTCATGTGTGCATACATTTTACATACGTTTTGTCCCGGGAACCAAACCCACTATCCTGGTGCCATGCTGTACCAACTGAGCTGCATAGGACCACAAGTGAAGAACTATCTAGTACATTTAACCAATTAACCATCATCATCCTAATAATCATCAAGAAATGAATACATGTGATATGATTACAAAATGAATATACAAATGTGCAATAAAATCTGAAATACAGAAGAACTGAAAGAGACATAAAGGGTGGAAATGGATGGTAAAACCAAAATATTTGGAGATGACAAAGTGAAAAGCTTGATTTAAGCTTGTTATTTTCATGTATCTGATAGATTAAAACGATTCTGATGAGGTCTATTACCACGTTCCCTGTATTCACGTCTCTCAGGTAGAGCCGAAACCGTGAATCCAGAGTTACCCTCATGGTGTTACTGCCGCTGTCCCCTCTGCAGTGTTCACATATCACTACTACTGGTCTCTCTCTGTGCTTCTCTGCTGCCACACTCTTTCCTCTGACACACACACACACACACACACACATCACAAACACATGCACGTTCACACACACACACACACACAAACACACACACAGACGTGCGCACACACACACATACACACACACATACATGTTATGTGTGGTCAAATAAATGCTACTTGTATACACAATTCCAAAAGTGATAAAACTGCAGGGACTTTTTTGGACATGCAAATCACTAGTACTAGCCTAAAGAGTGCTCTCACCTGTATGACCTCATAAGTAGAGGTCACGTTTGAGATCTGTAGTGTGGCGTATGTGTCACCTACTGCCTGTTGGCAGACATGGGGACATGTCACACAGTAAGTGCCTCACACATAATACAGTATTTATTAGCAAAAGCACAATAAAAAGAAGACACAAGACGATTACCATGTTATTTCCAGGTAATTACAATAAGTTACCTAGTACTGTCTTCATAATTTGTACAAACAAAAAGAAATGACCAAGTATTATTATGTGATTTCTAGGTAATTCCAAAGTATTTTCTGTACTGTGAGATAAAGTGCTACCGACATACCTTCAGTCCTCTGGATAATCTGATAGTGAATAGAGATGAAGACAAAGATTAGAACGGAAATATTGAAAGTGAAATATTACCATATGGATATATTAATCTCTCATTGACAGACTACCAATGACCAAATTACGCTAGATTTTAGTTCTGGGTTAACCAAGATTATATAAAAGACTATTTCTGAAGAATGTCCATGAAATAATGAAATACAAGATTCTACTTGCTTAGCAATTACAGTAAATCCATTTTACCTGATATATTTATAGACTCCGAAGATGACTGTTAGAATCCACAGGACAATGACCACTCCACAGATTATGGATGGAACTGATGTTACTGCTACAAGACATGTTTGAGTTACTTTGTTAGTTGCCAAGTCCACTTTCTCTATACTTTTTGAATGTTTACCAATAGTCTTTGTAATGAATTTATACAGGTAATAGCATAATCGTTAAATTGTAGAATTGCTTAAAGTAACATTAATTTCATCTTCATTAATTGAATTGTTTAATTATACACAACAATCTGTTTAATCTATGATGGAAATTAAGTACAATTTCATTGTTACAGCAGTAGGCCTACCTGTAGTTGTGGAGGGGCAATGGTGAAAATACAGAAAGATGTTGGACCTGTCTTTGCCATAGCTATTTTGCGCTTCACAGGAGAACAGTCCACTCTCACTGATATCCTGCAGAACCAGAAACGGAGATCTAGACTCCATTGGGACCCTCTTGCTCTCATTGACTCTGTACCAGGTGTAGGTCTTCACTGGTGGGTTGGCATTGCTGCTGCAAGTCAGAGTCAAAGAGCTGACCCCTCCTACTGAACCAGATGTAAGGACTGACACAGAGGTGTTCTTGGGAGGGGCTGGGGAAAAGAAACAATAGATATTGTATGTCAAGAGTCAATATAGTGTGTGTTATGATACTGTCTGTAGTTGAAACTATTGTTCATATTTGGTTTCATTGTGTACATACACATTCCATCTAGTTGAATGGCAGATGAGTTCTCGGTTCCATGGTCATTGATGGCTTCACAGTAGAAATAACTGTTGTCTGCTGGTAACTGGACAGTTAGCATTCTGCTAGCCCCCACTGTTGAAACCTGCTCTCCAATAACTCTGTACCAGTTGTAGCGCCCCACTGCTGGGTTAGCATTGCTGCTGCAAGTCAGAGTCACAGAGCTGCCCTCTGCCACTGAACCAGAGGGACTGACTGACACTGAGGTGTTCTTGGGAGAGTCTGAGGGAGAGTGCACAGAAAGTTGTCAAATTCTATAGAAATAATTAACTTACCATACATGAATCAAACTTACCATGCATGAATCAACTTACAAAGAACAGTGACTGTCAGATATGTTTTGGATGATTTATCACTCTTGCCAGCTTGTCGTTTGTACAGCGCAGTGCAGGAGATATTCTCTCCATGGTGGACATGTGAAGCGGTAAAGTTCAGGAGAGAAGTTATGACTCGATTCGGAGTCTCCTGCAAATCCTCCACACTGTCAGTCAATGTGGGGGTCCATGTCAGAGTTGGAGGGAGTGAGGGACAGGGGGCTGCAGCAGAGCAGATCAAATTCACTGTGGTCCCCTCCATCACATTTACTGTTTCTGGACTTAGAGTGGGTTTGGATGGATTTTCTGATGGAATAAAAAAAATAACTTTTATAACATGAGCAGTGCATTAAATATAGCCAGTTCAAACCTGCAACTTAAATGAACACTACACACACAACACAAAACTAGCATATTCTAATGATACTCTACCTTTTACGTAAATTGTGACACGTTCTGGAAAACTATAACTCAGAGCATTGTCACATTCAATTCTGAATGAAAAGTAGTCATTGAAAAAAGATAAGTCATTCAGGATTGTGGTGCATTCCTTCTGCTGCAAGTTCCCAGTTAGATTCCCTTGAATGGTGTTAAAGCCTGTTCCTGTGAGACTAGAATCAAACACGTTTCCTCCTGTCCATCCTTTCCTCCATATTCCTTTACATGAAGTTGTGAGGAACGACTCAAATCCAGATCGCAGTGTAAATGAGCAGGGAATGGCCACACAAGATCCACTCAGAGCCTTTATATTCTGAGGCATCAGAGCTGCAAAGTCTAGGCACAGAACACCTGAAATACACACAACCAAAAATTAGACTGGGTGTTAGGTCATTTTCAACTTCACTAGGGTGTTGTTTTTTCCTACAAACCGTAAAAGAATATGTTGGCTAGTTATTTAGCGATGTGCAGAATAATCTGGCTAGCATTTTGGGGGGATGTAGCAATGCTAGTAGACATGGATTGTATGAACTATCCTTTTAAAGGCCCAGCGCAAACGTTTTTATCTCAATATCAAATTATTTCTGGGTAACAATAAAGCAATTTTTATTTATTTATTTCTCAAGCAAGAATTGTGCTAGGACTGTCTGGGAGTGGGGAAGGGCACATAATGGTGCATTAACCACAGTGTGGCTCAATCCACCTGAGCAGAGAAGGGATATGTAACCTTAAAACTAAGTTATTGGCAGAGAGGTTTGAAACGCTCTTTGTATTTGTCTATTAACTTTACCCCCCTGGTGATGTCACTAGGCAAGACAAAACTCCACCCATGCACAACCTGCTGATTAGAAGGTCCTGTATTTCAACCAGCCACTCTCGGGAAATAACACCGATCACATTATTACAGCGTTAGTTTCATCAGCTGTTGTATAAATATGATTCTAAACACAGGAAAAACTGAGTGTTGACTGCGCTGGGCTGTTAATAAGGATCAGAACACTAATCATGTTTCCATCCACAGTTTATATGCGAGTAAAGTCATACCGTATAACAACAAAAAATCATGATGGCAGTAGCTAGGTTTACATCCAATCGGCGACAGATTTTCATGTGAATATTCTAAAATCCGATAAAGAAAAAATTTGCATTTTCCCACCAGTGGTGTGTTTCCACCAAATAGACTTGTTGTGGATAAAAATCAGTGCATGATGACATAGTGCACACAAAATGTACATTTTTGCTTAAATTTTTATGTACCAAATCAAAATCTAAAGTTCATAGTGTTTCCATCGCATTTTCAACTCATATTTTCTTTATGCAGATTTTTTAATATTTACTTGAATATTCCCATCCCGTCAATTGGATGGGAACCGAGCTACAGATAACCTATCAAACGTAAATGGTAAAGTACAATGGGAGACGCAAGAAAGCAGTTCATCAGACCCAGCGTTTCCCACAGCGACCCACCTTGCAGCAGACCACCAATGAGGATGAGTCTTTCAGCTCCTGTGATGTGCATGATTCTCTGTATCAGAAAGGGTCAGATGAGCTCACCTGATATGAAACACTGTCTGGACAGACAGACAGACATACACGTTCAGTACAGAGGCAGCAGACACACTTCATTACATTGTCTTCATATTTTAAAACATAAAACCAACAGTGAAAATAACTTTTAAATAAAGTTAAACACATCAAAATGTTGACATTTTAGTTTTGATTTGTCATTAATAGAATGATTCGCACAGATTTTGATTGTAGGGAACTGAAACAACATTGACCCTATTCTCCACAAGACAGTGTGAGTGTTCTTGCTTTTTATTGGACATGTTGGCTACATTACAAACATTTGTATCATAATGAGATTTGAATCAAAGTAACATGAACATATTTCTCACATAAATATAGAATAAAAAATACATTATTTCATTATACCCTGAAGCCAATGAAGCTGTGTTGATTCTGAGTAAGTATAAATACCTAAATGAAGCATAATAAAGTCAAACAGGTTCATATTTTGGGTGTAGATTCATTTCCATTGAAAATACTGACCAATACAAATTAATGAAGTGTAAAGTTGATATTGTTGATATTTGTGCAAATGTAGATGTAGCCTACACCTGACCCACTAAAGAAAATGTAGATGTAGCCTACACCTGACCCACTAAAGAAAATGTAGATGTAGCCTACACCTGACCCACTAAAGAAAATGTAGATGTAGCCTACACCTGACCCACTAAAGAAAATGTAGATGTAGCCTACACCTGACCCACTAAAGAAAATGTAGATGTAACCTACACCTGACCCACTAAAGAAAATGTAGATGTAGCCTACTACACCTGACCCACTAAAGAAAATGTAGCCTGGTTGAACTTGACAATATCTACAATCGATTTTAATTAGATGCTATCAATATCTGAAATGTGTTCCCAAATCCAACTCATCCCAAAATATCAACACGTGGGGACACATGTACATACATTTTAAAATGCTTCTCCACATTACAAAATTGGGACAGTCACATTAATTACCATAACAGAAATAGTACAAACAGAAATAGTGTCTTCGACCTCTTACCAGTATTCACGCAATGGTCATCTGTTCAAATCCAATGCACAATTCAGGCTTTATAAATGACACCTGAAGTGCTGTCTGTTGTCTAGCTGCCTGTCACTGCAGACATTCAGAAGAAGTGGCACTGCTGTTTGCGAGACACAGCATTTTCCTTCATTGAATAAGTGTCAACCCACAAGCGCTAGCCTTCATCTGTAGTATCAAATGATTTTCAGATTTTCTTTTTAATCATATTTACTAGTGAAATATATCAAGCTTCACAAGGAAGGCAACATCCTATGATTCCAGATGAAATACATGCAGACAATTAACCCAGTGACCTGTAAATTACACAGAAAGCCCCTTGCAATATTTCTCTTTATTTCTCTTTTAATTTTTAATTTTAATTTTAAAGGAATACAGCCAACTGAAATTCATACAGAGATTTAAATCCACAAATGTAATGATATAGTTTCAAGTCTATTTTTACAGCGAGTTCCAGTTTAATGGGGCAATAACTGCTCAAGACATCTTTGGCTGCAGGAAATGACACGTTTGATATGTTGCATAACTTGTTACTTTCCATAGTTACTACTCAATGGGCTACCATTCAAAGAAGAAGTAAAAGCAAACTTTATGTGGATATGATAAACGTACAATTCAAAGGGCTTGGAAAGAGAGAAATTACATGAAGAAATTAATAAAAGTATCTTTGATGATGAATTTATGTAAATGTTACTCTACACAATATATTAACCCTTCAGTGTTGATAGGGAGACGCTGGAAAGTACTCTCAGTGTCCCCAGCCAAGGTCGGCACTGAATCTTGCTCAGACAGTCTGTCTGTTATTCAAATAAGGTTTATAGACATATTGTACAGACTATGATCATACATAATTCTAATCAATTTCATTTTCATACGATTAGACGGCTTCTGGGTTGAGGGTGGACTATTCTAGTCATTCATATAAATTCCATCAACACTATCGCCCTGTAGCACTCACATTTGTAGTCATGAAATGCTTTCAAGGGCTGGTCATAGCTCACATCAACACCGTCATCCCAGACACCATGGACACACTCCAATTCGCATACTGCATTAACAGATTTGTGCACGGGGGCATTGTCATACTGAAGCAGGAAAGGGCCTTCCCCAAACTGTTGCCACAAAGTTGAACAGAATCGTCTAGATTGTCATTGTATGCTGTAGCTTTACGATTTCCCTTCAATGCAACTAAGAGGCCTAGCCCGAACCATGATAAACAGCCCCAGACCATTATTCCTCCTCCACCAAACTTTACAGTTGGCACTATGCATTGGGTCATTTAGCATTCTCCTGGCATATGCTAAACCCAGATTCGTCCGTTGGACTGCCAGATGATGAAGCTTGATTCATCACTCCAGAGAATGCGTTTCCACGCCGAGCTTTACACCACTTCAGTCAACGCTTGGCATTGCGCATGGTGATATTAGAATTATGTGCTGCTGCTCAGCCATGGAAACCCGACAAACAGTTATTGTGCTCACGTTGCTTCCAGAGGTAGTTTGGAACTTGGTAGTGAGTGTTGCAACCAAGGACAAATGTTTTTTACACGCTACGTGCTTCAGCACTCTGCGGTCCCGTTCTGTGAGCTTGTGTGGCCTACCACCTTGTGGCTGAGACGTTTTTGCTCCTAGATGTTTCCACTTCACAAAATAACAGCACTTACAGTTGACCAGGGCGAGTTAGAACAGAAGTCGCGCAGGGAGGGTAAAGCAAAGGGCAGGGTCACGGGAAAATGTTTATTTGTTATAGTTTTTAATGACATCCCGTCTCCCCCAATACTTTTTTTTACAGTCCCTTACTGTCATGTGTGCATACATGTTAGATACGGTTTGTCCCGGGAACCAAACCCACTATCCTGGTGCCATGCTGTACCAACTGAGCTGCATAGGACCACAAGTGAAGAACTATCTAGCACAATTAACCAATTACTCATCATCATCCTAATCATCATCAAGAAATGAATAGATGTGATGTGATTACAAAATGAATATACAAATGTGCAATAAAATCTGAAATACAGATGAACTGAAAGAGACATAAAGGGTGGAAATGGATGGTAAAACCAAAGTATTTGGAGATGACAAAGTGAAAAGCTTGATTTAAGCTTGTTATTTACATGTATCTGATAGATTAAAACGATTTTGATGAGGTCTACTACCACGTTCCCTGTATTCACGTCTCTCAGGTAGAGCCGAAACCGTGAATCCCTGAGTTACCCTCATGGTGTTACTGCCGCTGTCCCCTCTGCAGTGTTCACATATCACTACTACTGGTCTCTCTCTGTGCTCCTCTGCTGCCACATTTTCATCTGACACACACACACATGCACAAACGCACACACTTACACACACACACGTTATATGGTCAAATAAATATTCCTTATTTACACATTTCCAAAAGTGTGAAAACTATAGTGATTTTATGTATGCCAATGATCACAAATACTAGCCTAAAGAGTGCTCTCACCTGTATGACCTCATAAGTAGAGGTCACTTTGGAGATGGCATATGAATAATCTGCTGCCTGGCCCTTTGTTGCAATAAGTGCCTCACATAATACAATATTTAGAGCATAATGAAATCAAGAACATAAAGATTGTTTAACAATATTAAAATGGTTATTTCTAGGTAATTACAATAAGTTACCTATTACTGTCACTAAAACATGTACAAACAATTACCAGAAACAACCAATTATTACCATGTCATTTCTAGGTAATTCCAAAAATATTTCTGTACTGTAAACTACAGTGCTACCGACATACCTTCAGTCCTCTGGATAATCTGCTAGTATATGAAACACATATATACAGTGGGGAGAACAAGTATTTGATACACTGTCAATTTTGCAGGTTTTCCTACTTACAAAGCATGTAGAGGTCTGTCATAGATTTTATCATAGGTACACTTCAACTGTGAGAGATGGAATCTAAAACAAAAATCCAGAAAATCACATTGTATGATTTTTAAGTAATTAATTTGCATTTTATTGCATGACATAAGTATTTGATCACCTACCAACCAGTAAGAATTCCGGCTCTCACAGACCTGTTAGTTTTTCTTTGAGAAGCCCTCCTGTTCTCCACTCATTACCTGTATTAACTCCACCTGTTTGAACTCGTTACCTGTATAAAAGACACCTGTCCACACACTCAATCAAACAGACTCCAACCTCTCCACAATGGCCAAGACCAGAGAGCTGTGTAAGGACATCAGGGATAAAATTGTAGACCTGCACAAGGCTGGGATGGGCTACAGGACAATAGAAAAACAGCTTGGTGAGAAGGCAACAACTGTTGGCGCAATTATTAGAAAATGGAAGACGTTCAAGATGACGGTCAATCACCCTCGGTCTGGGGCTCCATGCAAGATCTCACCTCGTGGGGCATCAATGATCATGAAGAAGGTGAGGGATCAGCCCAGAACTACACGGCAGGACCTGGTCAATGACCTGAAGAGAGCTGGGACCACAATCTCAAAGAAAACCATTAGTAACACACCACGCCGTCATGGATTAAAATCCTGCAGTGCACGCAAGGTCCCCCTGCTCAAGCCAGTGCATGTCCAGGCCCGTCTGAAGTTTGCCAATGACCATCTGGATGATCCAGAGGAGGAATGGGAGAAGGTCATGTGGTCTGATGAGACAAAAATAGAGCTTTTTGGTCTAAACTCCACTCGCCGTGTTTGGAGGAAGAAGAAGGATGAGTACAACCCCAAGAACACCATCCCAACCGTGAAGCATGGAGGTGGAAACATCATTCTTTGGGGATGCTTTTCTGCAAAGGGGACAGGACGACTGCACTGTATTGAGGGAAGGATGGATTTGGCCATGTATCGCGAGATCTTGGCCAACAACCTCCTTCCCTCAGTAAGAGCATTGAAGATGGGTCGTGGCTGGGTCTTCCAGCATGACAACGACCCGAAACACACAGCCAGGGCAACTAAGGAGTGGCTCCGTAAGAAGCATTTCAAGGTCCTGGAGTGGCCTAGACAGTCTCCAGACCTGAACCCAATAGAAAATCTTTGGAGGGAGCTGAAAGTCCGTATTGCCCAGCGACAGCCCCGAAACCTGAAGGATCTGGAGAAGGTCTGTATGGAGGAGTGGGCCAAAATCCCTGCTGCAGTGTGTGCAAACCTGGTCAAGAACTACAGGAAACATATGAACTCTGTAATTGCAAACAAAGGTTTCTGTACCAAATATTAAGTTCTGCTTTTCTGATGTATCAAATACTTATGTCATGCAATAAAATGCAAATTAAATACTTAAAAATGATACAATGTGATTTTCTGGATTTTTGTTTTAGATTCTGTCTCTCACAGTTGAAGTGTACCTATGATAAAAATGACAGACCTCTACATGCTTTGTAAGTAGGAAAACCTGCAAAATCGGCGGTGTATCAAATACTTGTTCTCCCCACTGTATATATTTATATACACATTTTAAAAGATTTCCATGAAATACAAGGTCTTAGGTAAGTACGTAATTTAATTTGACTTGGTATGCTTGTAGACTCTGAAGACTACACTTAGAATCCACAGGACAGTGACCACTCCACATATTATGGATGAAACTGATGAATATGACAGGGAGATGTTTAAGTTACTTTGTTAGCTACCAAATCCACAGACTCTGTAACTGATTTATACAGAGAATAGGATAATCGTTAAATGGGGATGGGGCGTAATATGCCATTCATATTACACCACATGCTAGGCTAGCTAATGCTATAGCAGCCCATTGGATTCCATGAGAATGTGACCTTTAGCATTGTGGTGAGTAGCTACCAGAAGTGTTGTCGAATCCAAATGGGTTGCTTTACTATTCCTAAATTAAGTGACAAGAAACGAAGCACTCTTTCTCCACCTTATTGATCATTTCTCCAACTTATTAATAAACCAGCTGCATAAACATGTGAACACAGTAACTAGGCTCAACCACCAGAAATAAAAACACAGAACTGTTGAAAATAGTAATCAAGTACCTTTAACATCAATATTGATGCTTTCAGAAAATACAGACGGAAGACTGTTGTCTTATTCAAGGTTGAGGTAATATTGGGAGAGGTAGGAACGGGGATAAGGGATGTTTAGGATAGTGGTGCAGCCCTTCTCAAGCAAGTCCCCAGCACAATCTTTAACACTGTCTCTAACACTGTATTCCCGAAACCTCTAGTCCATGTTCCTTTACATGGACAAGTGAGGAATGACTAACATGTAGACTCCAGTGTAAATCTACATGGAATGAGCACACAAGATCCACTCAGAGCCTCTATAATTGGAGGCATCAACACTGCCACCTTTTGGTTTTGGCACAGAGCATCTGAAATAAACAGTTTAGACTGAAGAATGGATAGCAAAAAACACAGAAACAATATCTTCCGAAATACAATGCTCAGTTATTTTTTTGCACATGAACGATTTAAAAGAGCTAAAGTGAAATCATGAGAAAGAATGCTTATGGTTTGTATCTAGAACTCAGTAAAACAGTAAGCCAAGTTTGAAAGAAAAACTAGATATTTAGTCACCACAAACTACGAGACAGTGGATTATGCAGTCAGACGGAACAGAGAAAATAGGCATTTAATGTCATAGATTTAGCCGGTAGTAATTTGTGCAATAGACACCGGCTGGAATGTGGTTTTAACCAATCACCATACAGGATTAGACCCACCCGTTGTATAAAATGTTTTTACAATCAGTGTACAGTATAATAAAGTTTATACATCTGGTGTTTTTAATCCTGAATGTTGATTGGTTAAAAGTGCATTCCAGCTAGGGTTTTTCCCACAAATTCCCTACCAGATAAATCTATGACGTTAAAATGCCTATTTACTCTGTTCCATCTGATTGCGCAATCCACTGTCTCGTCAGCTCATCCAGGCAAGTTATAAACTTGATCTCCACTATAAAAAGCATCTAGACATTGTCTAACATTGTTTTTGAGACTAACATTTAGTTTTCAACAGCAGAGATTTGTATAAACCTTGTTGTCTGTCTCTCCGACATTTGCAACAGTGTTTCAATATTCAAATTCTATATCCACCTGTGCCATATTTGACGTGACTGTCAGTTAGCCATAGTTGGCTAGCTAGCAAGCAAGAACATTGCCAGGTAGTATGGTAATGGAACATTTAGAACAAACGACTGGGTTGCATCCATAGACACAGAACAAAAAGACTGACACCTGGGTCGCTTCTCTGGGAACCGAACCGAAAGAATGGTTCGGTTCGGGTAGCAACCCTAGATTTGTGTCGGGACTAAATCTTGAAATAGTATGAATAAAATCATCAAAATAATGTTTTTAATATAAATATGCCACCTCTTCATGTTACAACAGCTGGGGGCAATCCATTTGAAACGGTCAATACCATAGTTAATAGATCTGTTTGAAATATGTATATACAATTGTGGGTGCCAGTTTGTATAGCTCTATAGCTGTCTGGCAGGAAAGTAAAGTTAAAATAATAAAAATAAAAAGCATAATTAAAAAGTAGTTTTCAAATAGACATTGAGACAACGCATATCAGTAAGGGAAGGTTTTCACCAAAAGTGTATGATCACCAAAAGTGTATGAATAACCTTTAATGATCACAATAATAATAATACATATTTGTAAGCATATAGTATTTCTGTGTTGATATTGTAAAAAAACAAAAAACAATCCATTTTGAGAACTGAACGATCTGTCAGTGTTTTGATTGACTCTGAACAGCCCTTTTGACAGATGAAAAATATACAAATGTTCAATACAGACATACATGTACAGGTTACTGCCAAAAGAATGGCAACACTAGAGTTAATGAGGGATACAAAGTATATTGAAAGCAAGTGCTTCAACACAGGTGTGGTTCCTGAGTTCATGAAACAATTGATATCCCATCATGCTTAGGGTCATGTATAAAAATGCTGAGCAGGCCATTATTTTGGCTATTATTTTGTCTACCATGGCTATGCCCCTATAGGATGACAATGCCCCCATCCACAGGGCACGAGTGGTCACTGAATGTTTTTGATGAGCATTAATACGATGTAAAGCCATATGCCATGGCTGTCTCAGTCACCAGATCTCAAGCCAATTGAACACTTATGAGAGATTCTGGAGCGGCGCCTGAGACAGCGTTTCCCACCATCAACAAAACACAAAATTATCAAATTTCTTATGGAAGAATGGTGTCGCATCCCCCCAATAGAATTCCAGACCATTGTAGAATCCATGCCAAGGTGCATTGAAGCTGTTCTTGCTCGTGGTGGCCCAACGACCTATTAAGACACACTATGCTGGTGTTTCCATTATTTTGGCAGTTACCTGTATATTTCAATGGAAGCTGTAGTACTTCAACACTTCAATATGGCCACAAGAGGGAGCTCAAACACAGCTGCTAGAGAGACACCAACCATTAAATCCTGATTTGAGACTAATAAAAAGACATCAAAGGTTTGTCTGTCAGTATATCATGGTTGGCACTGACTCTAAGATGTCCAATGGTTGCTCCAGCTTGCACTTCCACGTCTTTATATTCCCATGGCCTTGTCCCTCCTCCATCCTCTAAACGTCTCTTGTTCCACACAGAACCTGTAACAGTCTGCCACTCAGTCCCATGTCATCAAAGCTCCTAAGATACTATCCAGAATCAAATGTCAGGTCCTTCAGGAAGAGCTTTACTGAACATTATGTTCTGCTCATCACTCCTCACCTCCACCACTCATATGACGTAAAGTTCAGGCAGCAAAATGGCAGCCTAGCTGGGTCCTACACGCATTGGAGGGTGAAGATTGCAGTTTTCCCCACATAATGTAAACTGCTGAAACTGTAGCCAGGTTAGCCAAGTCAGCCAGCTGAATGGAGGTTCAGCCCAAGGGGTAGGTCAGACAGACACAGGAAAGGGGGCAGGTGTAAAGTCGAGGTCAGTAGCGGCTGTGCTCGTCTGTTGCTGTAACAATGACGTCCATCCAGATCCTCATGGCCTCGGCGCTGGGCGCCACCAGGAAGAAGAGGCGCTCGTACGTCTTCACACAGAACGTAAGGCTGGGCCGCGGCGACTGAGAGAGAGAGAGAGAGAGAGAGAGTGAGATGAATGGTGGGAGAGCCATAATTTTGGGGATTTGGTGTCAAGCATTGAATGCATGAATGGATCATCTCTTTAACAGTTGTGGTGATATCATGGGCACATTGTTCCCTCTCTATGGTGATAAAATACTGTATATGAGGACTCACTGAAGTGGCTGTGCGCAGGTGGTCATAGTAGACTTCCTCTATAGCCTGGAAGTAGATCACCCCCTTTAGCTTCCTCTCATCACAGTCTGAAGGTAAACAATAGTCAATTAGAGAGAGAATGAGAGAAAGAAAGAGAGAGACAGACACAAATCACATAGGCATTTAGTAGGGCTGTGGTCATTACATTTTGTCAGCTGGTTATTGTCATGCAAAAGACTGCCAGTCTCACAGTAATTGACCGGCAATTAACATAAACAAATTTAGCATCTCCAGACCTCCACGCATACAAGCCGCTGGTGCGAAGCCTTTGCAACATCTACATTTAAAAAAGTATAATAAATCAATTGAATATACACCATCACAATAAATCCATTATTGATTTTAGGCAGGTCTATTGAAACATTATGATGTGAAGAAAATATATTTCAGAAGAACAGAATATGAGTTGGCCTACTGTATGTTATCTGGCTATGCTCAATGTCATAGGCCAGGCATACTCAACTCTTATCCTACGAGGTCCGGAGCCTGCTGGTTTTCTGTTCTACCTGATAATTAATTGCACACACCTGGTGTCCCAGGTCTAAATCAGTCCCAATTAGAGGGGAACAATGAAAAAATGCAGTGGCACTGACTTGAGTTTGAGGGCCATGGGATTTAGGCTTGTTCATTTAGCTGACAAGAAATTCTTCTAAGTCTTATGCCATTATTTTATATTACATGATTTTATAGCAAGAATAATATAATTGAACTTATCTGAATAAAATAGAAAGGATATTTTTCCCATTCCCGGAGTGAGTGGGCATATGAAGTAGCTATGTTGAGCGTAAAAGTGATCATTTTGAAACAGGTCCAATATTATGCTAGATTCAGAGTTATTTTGCAACTTTAGTTGGGAAGTACAGCCGCAGGCTGCCCAGTGACACAAGCCTACCAGACGAGCTAAATAACTTCTATGCTCGCTTCGAGGAAAGTAACACTGAAGCATGCATGAGAGCATCAGGTGTTCCGGACGACTGTGTGATCACGCTCTACGTATCTGATGTGAGTAAGACCTTTAAACAGGTCAATATTCACAAGGCCGCAGGGCCAGACGGATTACCAGGACGTGTACTCCAAGCATGCGCTGACCAACTGGCAAGTGTCTTCACTGACATTTTCAACCTCTCCCTGTCTGAGTCTGTAACACCAATATGTTTCAAGCAGATCACCATAGTCCCTGTGCCCAAGAACACTAAGGTAACCTGCCTAAATGACTAACGACCCGTAACACTCACGTCTGTAGCCATGAAGTGCTTTGAAAGGCTGGGCATGGCTCACATCAACATCCTTATTCCAGAAACCCTAGACTCACCCAAATTTGCATACCACCCCAACAGATCCACAGATGATGCCATATCGATTGCACTCCACACTGCCCTTTCCCACCTGGACAAAAGGAACACCTATGTGAGAATGCTATTCATTGACTACAGCTCAGCGTTTCATCACCATTGTGCCCTCAAAGCTTATCACTAAGCTAAGGACCCTTGGACTATACACCTCCCTCTGCAACTGGATCCTGGACTTCCTGACGGGCCGCCCTAAGGTGGTAAGGGTAGGTAACAACACATCCGCCACGCTGATCCTCAACATGGGGGCCCCTCAGGGGTGCATGCTCAGCCCCCTTCTGTACTCCCTGTTCACTCATGACTGCATGACTCCAACACCATCATTAAGTTTGCCGATGACACAACAGTGGTAGGCCTGATCACCGACAACGACGATAGGGAGGAGATCAGAGACCTGGCCGTGTGGTGCCAGGACAACAACCTCTCCCTCAACGTGATCAAGATAAAGGAGATGATTGTGGACTACAAGAAAAGGAGAACCGAGCACACCCTCATTCTCATCAACGGGGCTGTCAATCAATCAATCAATTAAGTTTATTTTATATAGCCCTTCGTACATCAGCTAATATCTCGAAGTGCTGTACAGAAACCCAGCCTAAAACCCCAAACAGCAAGCAATGCAGGTGTAGAAGCACTGTAGGTTGAGAACTTCAAGTTCCTTGGTGTCCACATCACTAACATTGTCCAAGCACACCAAGACAGTCGTGAAGATGGCACGGCAATATATTTTCCCCCTCAGGAGACTGAAGAAATTTGTCATGGGTCCCCAGATCCTCAAAATGTTCTACAGCTGCACCATCGAGAGGATCCTGACCAGTTCCATCACTGCCTGGTATGTTAACTGTTCGGCATCTGGCCGTAAGGCGCTACAGAGGGTAGTGAGTACGGCCCAGTACATCACTGGGGCCAAGCTTCCTGCCATCTAGGACCTAGGCGGTGTCAGAGGAAAGCCCAAACATTTTTCAAAGACACCAGTCAATCAAGTCATAGACTGTTTTCTCTGCTACCGCACGGCAAGCGGTACCGGAGCACCAAGTCTAGGACCAAAAAGCTCCTTAACAGCTTCTACCCCCAAGCCATAAAACTGCTGAACAATTAACCAAATGGCCACCGGATTATTTACATTGACCCCCCCCCCCTCCATTTGTTTTTACACTGCTGCTACTCGCTGTTTATTGTCTATGCATAGTCACTTCACCCCTACCTACATGTACAAATTACCTCGACTAACCTGTATCCCCGCACATTGACTCGGTACCGTTACACCCTGTATATAACCTCGTATTTTGTTATTTTATTGTGTAATTTTTATTATTTTTTAACTTTTGTTAATTTGGTAAATATTTTCTTAACTCTTTCATGAACTGCACTGTTGGTTACGGGCTTGTAAGTAAGCATTTCACGGTAAGGTCTACACAATTTGTATTCGTCGCATGTGAAAAAGAAAGTTTGATTTGATTTGATATTGATGCATAAACTATAATATGCCTATGGATGTTTTTAACTAATCATCACCTTAGAAAGCTGTCCATATCCCTGTCTTAGGTTTTGAAAGAACAACTACAATGATCATGTTTTACACTGTTTCAAACTGCTGTTGAACTTCCTTCTTCAAATTGATCATCACAGTGAGGTTAGTTTTAAAAGCATGATGCTGTTTTGATGATAAGTGTTTGATGTGATTTTCGATGGCATTTGCATTGATGTCAGAGTGGTTAGAGGGACAATAGAGCCATGAGTATCAGGCTGTTAGGACCTGATGGTCATTAGCAAGTTGGGTACTACCAAAGCATGTCCAGAGTGCATAACATGAGATTACCGTGACTCAACGGTCAGGTGGAATTTTACTGCGGTCATGACTCATGACTGCCGGTGTGACGGTAATAGGGTCACCACAACAGCCCTAGCATTTAGGCTTATACACACCAACATCCAACACACACACAGTCTCATCACCTGTGTAGTAGGCTAGCCGCCTGTGGTCCATATCGAAGAGGAACCACCTCCTCCTCCAGGTCTTGACCCGCCCGCCACGCTTGGTCAAGAAGCCAGCACAGCGGCGCGGGGACATACGCAGGCCCATGCACCCCGCCACCCCATGACCCAGCGACTCCACGTGGGCCCGCAGGTCAAAGTTCGCAGAGAGGAAGAGAGGTAGGGAGCGCTGAGAAGAATAATGAGTATAATGTATATAATTTCACTATAAATATGCCAAATAAAACAGATCAACATTACAAGGTTAGTGAAAAGGAGACAGACAGAAAGAAAGACAGATTGGGGACGCAATAAGCAGGGGAAAAGGAGAGGTTGGAGAAAGGATGTATTGCGCTATAGAGCACACAGACAGACAGCCAGAGCAACCAGACAGAAAGACAGGCAGCCAGCATGTCACGTTCCTGACCTGTTTTCCCTTCTTTTTGTATGTGTTTAGTTGGTCAGGGCGTGAGTTGGGGTGGGCATTCTATGTTATGTGTTTCTATGTTGGGTTCAATGTATTAGCCTGATATGGTTCTCAATTAGGGGCAGGTGTTTTACATTTCCTCTGATTGAGAACCATATTAAGGTAGGCTGTTCTCACTGTTTGTTTGTGGGTGATTGTTCCTGTGTCAGTGTTTGTACCATACGGGGCTGTTTCGTTTCGTTTGTTAGTCTGTTCCTGTTCGTTGCGTTCTTCGTTGTCTGTAAGTTCACATGTTCAGGTCTTGTAACGTCGTTTATTGTTTTGTAGTTTATTAAGTGTTTTTCGTCTTCGTTATTATTATTTAAATAAATCATTATGTCTTCATACCTCGCTGCATATTGGTTCTTGGTTGGTGGGTGATTCTGTAACGATTGTCTATGTCGTCCTCCTCATCGGACGAGGAGAGGCGAGAAGGATCGGACCAATATGCAGCGAGGTATGAAGACATAATGATTTATTTAAATAATAATAACGAAGACGAAAAACACTTAATAAACTACAAAACAATAAACGACGTTACAAGACCTGAACATGTGAACTTAGACAACGAAGAACGCAATGAACAGGAACAGACTAACAAACAACAGCCCCGTGTGGTACAAACACTGACACAGGAACAATCACCCACAAACAAACAGTGAGAACAGCCTACCTTAATATGGTTCTCAATCAGAGGAAACGTAAAACACCTGCCCCTAATTGAGAACCATATCAGGCTAATACATTGAACCCAACATAGAAACACATAACATAGAATGCCCACCCCAACTCACGCCCTGACCATACTAAACAAATACAAAAACAAGGGAAAACAGGTCAGGAACGTGACACAGCCAGAGCAGACGGACGTACCTCAGGGGAGCTGGGGACAGGACTGGTGGTTTTGGGCTGCTCCTCTGGGTCAGGGACTAGCCTGGTCTGGGACTCTACTGGTTCTGCTGCTCCTCGGCCCTCCAGCTCTCTCTGCCTCCTCTCCTCCACCACCACCTGCCTCCTCTCCTCCTGGATCAACCCACAGGCTCTATCTCAGTTATCCTTTCTGTACATCCTTGCATCCTATCTCCTCGTGTCCTTATCAATCATATTGGAGGAGAAGGTGCCTCCCTTCAAAGACCTTCTTCAATTATTTTTTATTTTTTAGAAAGAGGCATACTTGTATTGACAACAGGGGGATTAAGATGAAGTACAATATCTAGGCTGAGGCATACTACGTATTTATTTGGACAGCGAAGCTAAAACTTAATTTGGCTCTATACTTCAGCATTTTGGATTTGAGATTATATTTTTATATGAGTACAGAATGTCACCTTTTATTTGAGGGTATTTTCATACAAATCTGTTTTACCATTTAGAAATGAAAGCACTTTATGTATCTATCTCCCCATTTGAAGGTGTCATAAGTATTTGGACAAATTCCCTTAAAAGGTTAGCATGTTTTGGGGACATGATCCTTGTGCATCTAACTTTCTCATTCATCATTATTCACGATTCATTCATGATTATCCGTAATCATGGTAGCATCCACATTAATGTAGAAGTGTTCAGAAACATATTCTATTCTTATTTACAATAAAAGTGAGTCCAAAATGATACCATTCTAATGAGCACAACATAATCCGAAACATAACCAAAACAAACTCCAAATGCATCCAACAAGTTTGTAGAGTCACAATCTTGATGTAGTCATCGTGTGCTAGGAATATTGGACCAAATACTAAACTTTTGACTACATTTAATACACTATAAGTGAATTTGCCCAAATACTTATGACATCTTCAAAATGGGGGCACTAGACAAATAAAGTGCATTCAATTCTAAACGGTAAAACAGATATGTATGAAAATACTCTAAAATAAAAGGTGAAATTCTGTACTGACGCCTCATATAAAACAAGTTTTTAGCTTCAAATAAATACATAGGAGAGTGTATGTTCATTTTCTATGAAGTGTTCTTCCATTTCACAGTGTTTTTTCTTCTGGTGGTCATGTTAATTACGTACGGTAATCAGTCAGTGGTCACACAACAGGGTTGTGTTCATTAAGCAACATACAGAAGAAAACTGACTGAAACAAGGAGGGACTACCTGAATTAACTGTCCAATAATAAACAAACTGTTTTTAAACGTTTTGTTACGGTGTGCCCTAATGAATATGACCTGGCATGTCTAAAGCTGTGTGTCTGAAGTGATATGGGATGTTAGTGGTGGTGACTCACCCTCTCTTTGAGAAGCCTTTCTCTCTCTGCCTTGGCCTCCCTCAGTCTCCTTTCAATCTCCACCAGGTTTAACAGTCCCAGACTCGGGCTGGAGGGAGAAGGAAAAATACATACATGTCAGCAGAGTTATTGTCATTATTGTCGTCAGAGACGCAGATGTACAAGCATACAGACACATGGACACACGCCCACACAGACTGAGAGCAGCATTTATATTTCACTCACACACACCTAGAAAACTCACCTGACCAGTCTATCACACTCCACCTCACATCAACTACATCTCCACTCTGACCCAATCACCCAATCAATCTTCCACAGACAACTCATCCCTTCCCTCTCCTCCTGACAGCCAATCAGATACCTCCTCTTATTCACTTACAATACAATCACATGTTCCTTTAAACGTTGTGATTTTAGATGTTTTTTCCCCTCCACTCACCTGGCAGCACGGGAGCTACTAGCACTGTTACAGGGGGTGAGGAGATCACTGCCATTGCTGGGCCCAGGTCTGTGCCCGTTGCTGTGCCCGTTGCTGTGCCGGTGGGAGGGAAGAGGGGAAGTGAAGCGCTCTGGGCTCGGACTGTCAGGTACCATTCTCACCAGCCCTGTGAAAGAGATGGAGAGACAGAGAGAGAGAGAAAGAGGAAGAGACACAAAAACAGCACACATAGCACGTATTATATTATATAAGAGACAGGGTAAGGAGAGCATGAGAAAGGGGGAGAGAATGGAGAGAGCAGAGGAGAGAATGGATGACAGCGCACACACACACAGTGGGTTAGAGAGATCGTGGAAATGGGATTTAGGCAGCAGCGGAGCAAACAAACAAACTGAATTTCTAAAGAACAGCCATAGACTAGTACCCCCACTGGCTCATCCAGTTCATACAGCTATATCCTGCTCACGACATGGTAATAACACACAGCTACATCTGCTACTGACACGCCTTAGCAGAAACTGAAAAGGGAGAGTGAGAGAAAGAGATGGAGAGAGAGAGAGAAAGAGATGGAGAGAGAAGCAGAGAGAAAGTGAGACAGACGGAGAGAGAGAGAGAGAGAGAATGAGAGAGGGAGAGACAGAGAGAGAGAGATGGGGTAGAACTAAACAAGTAGACAGACAAAGACAGAGGATCAAAGAGAAAGAGAAAGCAAATACGTAAAAATGCTCTGAAGTAAAGCAAATGAAAAACACAAAGGAATTCATAATTAAACACCCATCATAGCTCACCTTGCGCCGAGACCGGCCTATCCGCGAGCTTATTGTTGCGGTGCGAGCTCCGTCTTCGGGGTAAACTGGCAGATTCTTTGGCTTGTTCCTGAAGTTAGGGAATAACACTGTGAGTTTGTGTTTCAGTACATTACTGGGAGAAAAACAACAAGTGAATCAAATCAGTGTTTATGTACAGTATGTGTCACGTACAACTGGAAAACATGACCCGTGTCAATGGTAACGGCCCGGCAACATACCTGAGGTGATTTGTGAATGGTCAGCGGCGAGAGTGACATCATGCAAGGGACCGAGCTGGGGATGTTGGACCAATCAGCGAGTGGCTTCTTCTCTTTCAAGACCTGATAAGAGATGGGAGTGTGACCGTTATAAAACCGGTTATGGCATAAACTCAGCCGTGAAGAGGAGAGTGAAAAAATAGACAAGTGAATGTTGTTGTTATAACCTAGACATGTCAGTTAGGTTGGCCAAACCGTCAGTCATCAGACCTGGATGACCACACGACACACTAAGACGGTTGTGTCAACATTTAGCCATGACACATAATGAAATGACATAGTAGGAGTGTAACAGGTAGTAAAAGACATTCTGCAACTCACTGAGAATGGAAAACGCATGCCAGCTCTCAGGAACCACCCTAATGAGTTAAAAATTATCTCCCACACACTATATCTCGCTTTCCCTCCCTCCCTCCCACCCCTTCTCCCTGACTCACAGACACATAAGCAATTCGGAAGCGGTATGCATTCTCTGTGAACCCGTCTCAGTCTCTCTCTCTCGTGTCTGGATGAGAGGAATGAAATCAATTTCTCTCTGCCAAAAACAGTTCCATCTCTTCTCATTAGTGACTACTATCCATATGACTACCCTAGCATGTCATACAAAGTCTTATTGTATTCAGACACAGTTGTACAGAAACACATTGTCTGTCCCTCCTTTCTCCCCCTATCTACCACTCCCTCCCTCGCTCCCTCTCTCGTCCTAGTATTAACTGACACCCTTAGCCTGTATTAAATGCCATTTCTGATTAACACATTCTAAAGACACTGGAAGCATGCATATTTGATTTGTGGTGTCTCTCCGCTTACCGGTGTTGTTGCGACGCTTTTAAGTTCTCTCAGCTTATCTTCCCTCATTCCCTCTCTCTCTCCCTCAGTCACCCTCCCCTGTTCTGCTTTTCTCTTCCCTGTTTCCTCCCTCTCTTTCTTCAGTCATGCCTCTCTCTCTCTCTCTCACTCTCTATGCTCAGTTGTGCTCTTTCCCCGTCTCTAACTAGTCTCCTCCCCCTTTTCAACTCGCCCTGTCATGATTCTAATCAAAGGCATGTCATTGGTTCAACAACAAACCATATCATTGCCCAAGCAGGGAGTTGACAAATCACACACTTTGGCGCTTCAGACAACCATTATGAATATTGAATTAAAACACTGGCAACATTGGACATTCTTATCTAGCTTCCACGCACTTCATTTACATTTTACATTGTAGTCATTTAGCATACGCAGTTTGTGCATTCATCTTAAGATAGCTAGGTGGTACAACCACATATTACAGGCATAGAAAGTACATTTCTCCTTAATAAAGTAGCTGTCAGTAGACCAGTAGGGTGACATGAGAGAACTTGGGAAGGTTGAAAACTAGGAGGGCTGCAGTGTTCTGGATAAGTTGCAGGGGTTTGATGGCACAAGCAGGGACAATCATTAAATGTATCATACTTGAACCACCGGGAATATAAGACATAATTATAATTTCCCTGATAAATAATACATAAACTATGATAAAGTTCTGATCATCATTCCTTGTTCCCTTTATTACCCTTTGAGTGGTGCGGAGCAACTCTCTCCTCTCCTTCTTGAAGGCATTCATCTCTCTATCCTGCTCTCGCTCCATCTCCTTCAACTGCTTCTCAAGCTGCTGGACTCGCTCCTGAAGAAATCGATGAATAAAGAAAAGAAATCGACAAATGAAACGTCAGACACTTAATATTAAACAGCGCATCATTCTGTCTCCTGTCATTCATGTACTGTATGTCCAGTGGCATGTTAGACAGAGGATGTTGTTGTTAGCATTATTAGAGTTGTTGTTTTAAATGTGCACAGCATCTTATCTGTTGTGTCTCATGACTTATGTCAATAGTCAGTTACTCTAGGTGTGTTCAATGGCACAACTTCCAACATCCATTTGAGTTATGAGAGGAGATGAGGGATGAATGACAGAGGAGAGGAGTGGGAGATGACAGGGAATAGAGAATTCGGGATGTCAGCTCAGCACAGTTAATATGTCAGAGAGGAGGAGATAAAGAGAGAGACAGAGAGAGAGAGGGGGGTATAGAGATGAGCTGTCAACCCAAGCAAGGCCACAGTGCAGCTGAATCAACTCTCTCCCACTCTCTCTCTCTCTTCCCCTCTTTTCATCACTATCACTTGTTTCATCTCTCTCTCTCTCTCTCTCTCTCTATTCTCCCACTTTTCCACCTCATCACATGATATCCTAAGTTTATCCTCTTTCTTTCTTCTCGCTCCCTCACGATACAATCCTTCCTTTTATTCTTCAACCCCTCCCCACCACTCTCACCATACCCCTTTTACCATCTCTCTCCATTCTCTACTTTTAGTCCCTCTCCTTTCCTCCTACATTTCCTCAATTGACCAGCTCTCCCTTCATCTATACATCTTTCTCCACTTTCCCTCCATCCCTCCCAAAGTGGCCTCTGATGCAATTGCCTAACTTGTTTGTGCAGTCACGTGACAGTGGAGGGTGATACCATAGAGTGTGAAGAGAAGGGCGAGTTCACGCTCATGTCTCAGTTTAAGAAGAGGAGGCTGGGGGGAAGGGGGTTACTTGTGAGGAGCCGTTTCCAAACAGAGAGTGACTAACGTATGGGGCACAGAGTGGGGGGAGAGGAAGGGGGCATTTAGAGAGAGTCTGTGGTGGGGGATAAGCTTCTAACCAAACTAGTAGAACCAGCTTGGAGCTGTGAGATTCTCTGAAATGTTGTCGTCTTCTTATTTGTCAACCCTGGCTTACCTGCGCTGAGGTGACAGCATGCTTTTGGCATGAGATCTCCTTCTCCTTATCTTCCTCGTTCCCTCTCTCCTTCCCTTCTATCTTTCCTTCGCTCTCCTCTTCCTCTACTCCGGCCTCGCTCTCCAGGACACGGAATTCCCAGTCCTCAAACACCCGGCCGGCTGCCTCCACCATCTCTTTCTCCTGAAAGAGAGAGAGAGGGACGGAGGGAAAGAGAGAAAGAGAGTGGGATGGAGGGAGAGAGAGAGAGAGATGCAGAGAGAGAGAGAAAGTGATGAAGGAAAGATGCAGAAGGAGAGGAACAGACAGAAAATGGAAGAAAGCTGTTGATTAGTACAGAAAGAGCCTGTGGCTTAGAACACTAAACCAAAAAACAACTGGTCGGACCACTCCATTCAAGACCATTAAACCAAGTCGTCGGTCTCAAGCTTGTGTCCCAAAGGCTATCCTATTCTCTATATAGTACACTACTTTTGACCAGGCCCCATTGGGCTCTTGTTAAAAGTAGTGCACTATATAGGGAATAGGGTGCCATATGGAATAGGGTGCCACATCCACTGTCATCAGAATGACACGCCATGTCAGTGTCACTGCCAAAATGCACAATGAACCCTTTGTCTGCCTGCCTGCATGTCTGTCTCAGATACCTATATGACACTTTGACCTATCAGGTAGAAGAGGTACTACAAAGATAACTAGTACCGCCGACAAGAAAGAACATGCAATGACCAGAGAGGCTAGAATTAGAACACATGATGTGAAATGAGTTCTAACCAGAGGCAGTGTGAAACCATGCTGTCACTAGCACCTGAATTCAACTGTATATGAGGCAAGACCAAAAGCTAGCTCTCCACTGCACAAAGTTGACTTCACTTCAGGTCTCAGGGCAGGTGATGTCACTCTGCTAGGCTACCTGTGAACTACCCTAACTACATCTAGACAGACAAACAGGTAGAAGATGCAGTGCATTCTCTTTTTGGGTACTATTGATAAGGTACCAAACGGAAGGAAACGGACTGAAACAGGTAGGGACAACCTGGACTTAAGCGCTCTTTTTGTTTTTGTTTTGCAAAACGTTTTAAAACATTGCGTGCCTTAATGAATACCACCCCAGTCAGTGGACTGTTCCTGGATCAGTAAATCACCTGTTGTAGATGGACCAGTAGCTGCTCTCTCTGGCCCTCTGGCTGACTGGGGATCAGTGTCTCCTTCTCCTCCAACCTACTCCTCAGCTCCTCAACCCGGGCCCTCTCCACCTCCAGACTGGCACGCTCCTACAGAGAGAGAGAGAGAGAGACAGACAGAGAGAGAGAGAGAGAGAGAGAAAATAGGAGGATGAGGGATGAGAGAGGGAACAGTCATCCCTTTATATAAAGATCCATCTGTTTGTCAGCTCATTCCACTATTCCATAGCTTAGGCCTATAGTGTCACATGAAGTGACTCAGTGTCTATCTCACTGCTATAGCTACTCATGTACAGGCCATATCACTCTCCGGTCCCAAACCATGAGATTCAAACATACCGCCTGAAGACAGGATGCTTTGGATGGTATTGAATGGAGCTCTGTCTGCAGGAGGACAGCTAACCGTCCATCCGTCAGTCTGTCTGCGTCTGTCTTGCTCCTTATGCTCCTTGTGTGTACAGCACTACTGACCTTCTGTCTGTCCGTCTGTCTGTGTGTCTCCTCCTGCAGTGTCTGTAGATACAGAGTGTGTCTGCGCAGCTCGTTCCTCTCCTCCTGCAGCTCGCCCTCCAACAGGGCTATCTCCAGCTGCAGCTGGAGTGGCAGACGAAAGAGAGAGAGAGAGAGAGAGAGAGAGAGAGAGAGAGAGAGAGAGAGAGAGAGAGAGAGAGAGAGAGAGAGAGAGAGAGAGAGAGAGAGAGAGAGAGAGAGAGAGCGAGCGAGAGAGAGAGAGAGAGAGAGAGAGAGAGAGAGAGAGAGAGAGAGAGAGAGAGAGAGAGAGAGAGAGAGAGAGAGAGAGAGAGAGAGAGAGAGAGAGATGTTAGTCCCACAATGAAGAATGCAGAATGTGCCTTTGAAGGAGACATTAGAAAAAAGGAGTTGGTTTGTTGTGAACAGATCCAGAATCAAATTTCATCAGATACATTTACTGAACAGCCACCACTCTCCATAAAAATTGTTTGATATGAGACACAATCAGGCCCTTGAGGGTTTAACTTGTACATTCATTAATCCATCAGTGTCTCACCTCTATCTTTAGCTCCTCCCTCTGCTGGTCAATCTCTGTGATTCGCTGTTGCAGCATGGAGGGCAACGGTAGGATCCTCGGTGACCGCGCCTCTAAACGTTTGGCTGGAGACTGAGAGGTAGAGAAGAGACACACAGACGATTGAAAAGAGACTATTCAACCTGGATCTAACAGTCATTCCGATGGCTCAGTTGGTTAGAGTGCGATGACTGCGGCACCATAGTTACCGGTTCAATTCCAGCGTTGGACACATACACTGATGTGTACGTTGAGTCGCTTTGGATAGCAGCGTCTGACTCTGACCACATTACCAATGTAAACAACCAACCGCCGGACACTAGTTAACGTGAGACCCACTCCTCCTTACCCTCTCACTCTCTGTGCTGCTGCTCTCTGTGTCTGACTCCACCCCTGAAGAGGCGGGGCTTTGCCCTCCAGCCAATCGGGCGGCCCACGGCGGCCGCAAGCCCTGCTCCCATCGGCTCCTCGGGGTGTCTATATTGTGGAGGGGCATTTCTGTAGGATAGAAAGAGATGGAAGGTGGGATGATGAGTGCTATAGGATCCGGGATCCTTAACCTTGACCAGCACCCTTACCTTGCCAATTTTAAATGTGAACTTCAACGGGGTATCATCACCCTGAATATAGTGGCAATTCAATACACTGCATGGTTAAGAGCTAAATGAACCAGGTGACAGTTCACAGAAGTGATACTACACTATGAGCAGTACACCAGTGTGTCAGCAGCACTAAGCACTTTAAAGCAGAATATCCCCCTGACTTCCAGAAAAGTTGTTACTGGAGAAAACACCCTGGAAAAAGCGATAGTGAAAGAGAAGGTGGTTTGGGATTGTATTTCAGGACAAGGACTGTTAGCACAAGGCTTTTGCTGTATGGACAGTTGGTACTGTACAGCAAACAATGCCGATTCACCTCCCAGCTTTGGAAGTGCATTGTGGGGAAGCATGGCACACAAATTTGAGTCAGTGCAATGATGTGGTCTTTTAATAACCATGCACAGATATACATAGAAATAAGGGGATTCACCTTTGAAGTACTATACACTGTACATAGTACTATACACTGCTCACAACACATTATGAACGATTTGCATCACTGCTGAGGTCTTGGATGGAGAATTCTCAGCAATAACTAGGTTATTTAATGTCTTTATGTCACTTGCTCATACGAGTGTAAGCAGTAGTAAAATAGCAGCAAATATGAAGTAACGACCGAGCAAACCGAGTGCACACACTCACAGGCAGCAACCAAGTACACACATACACAATCACATGCATGCACACACACAAACACACACGTGGGAAAATAGTCTGGATTCCCATTGTCCAAACCTTTCCCACCCTATCCTTTTTCCCTCTCTACTCCTCTCATTCCGTCTCCCTGAACTCCTCTCTTCTCTCTCCCTTTCTCGCTCCTCTCCTCCTGCTCTCTCTCTCTCTCTCTCTCTCTCTCTCCCTCCCTGTACAGGCCTTATTAGGCGATGGGGCCTGGAGGAGTGGAGGCATGGAGATAAATATACAACTATGATATGAGTGAGGGCTTCCAAACACAGACTGGCACACTGACACAGAGACAGACAGAGGAGGGAGAGAGAGGGGGACAGAGAGTGGAGGAGGAGAGGAGACGAGTGGGGGGAGAGGGGAGAGGGGGGAGGAAGTGGGTTCTAAAATGTCAGAGGCCAGTGTCATATTTCCAGTGAGGAAATGGAAAACAGTCCGAGTGTGTGGTATATAACTTCACAGAGCTGTACACAGGACACACAATACTATGTTGTTTATAGAAGAATAGTGAATGGTTGCATGCAGGAATTATGTATATACTGTGTTTTTAATTGTGTATGTGTGTGTGCGTGTGTGTGTGTGTGTGTGTGTATGGATGCACGCATGTTGAAGAGGATGGCTACCATTCATCAATACCCATAATTACACATAAATATTTGACAAAGTAATACCGTATGCCAAATTCCATATGGTGAAGTTATTAGTTATTATTACTTCCATTCCAGATATGACATGTAATGGACACCACATGGAGGTCATGCTTTGGGAAGAGGGCAAAATTAGAGTGAATGCTGGTGAGGAGAAATCTTTGTTTAAACCAAGACTGACTCACATCCATATGACCCAAACGGACGTTTGCATTATCCGGTTGAGATACACTATCAACAGTAAGAGAGACTGTAGTGTTGAGAGAGAGTCATGCAGGAGTAAAGTCCATTCTGTCATGTCAACACAGATGTTATTCAAAAGCAACAAACAAAGGCTAAACAAACACACCAGGGTTGGGTCTGTAATGGCACCCTATTGCCTACTTTTGACCAGGGCCCATGGACAACAATACAGAGAAAAGATAGGGAGGGAGGGAGGGAGGGAGAGAACACAAAGAGACTAACTTAAAAGGATGGAAAAGAAAGTGAGTAGAAAGGGACATAATTAAGTGGAAAGGGAAAAGGTATGATATAGAGGAAGAGGAAGCTGAACATTTGTGTGTTAATGTGCTGAAAATAGGTCTTGATTGCAGAGGCGTGGCAGGAGCGATAAGAGAGTGGAAGAATCAAAGGCAGTCCCAAGGAGTGAGTGAGTGAGTGAGTGAGTGAGTGAGTGAGTGAGTGAGTGAGTGAGTGAGTGAGTGAGTGCGTGCGTGCGTGCGTGAGTGAGTGAGTGAGTGAGTGAGTGAGTGAGTGAGTGAGTGAGTGAGTGAGTGAGTGAGTGAGTGAGTGAGTGAGAGTATTAAAGCTGGGCGATCCAGTTGTGCTAAATGTCCAGGACTGATGCGATACCGATAAATAGATTGCTAAGTTTAACATTAATGTGCACCAGATTTTGCATTACCCTTTAAACTACTACTAGTTTGATGGTTGTAGCCGTCACGTGTCCCATTAACAATCACCCATATTAACAAAACGTATTTCATTTCAAACTTCACATTTCTCTAGTATGGGCTACTTATCGTAATGAACAATATCAGCATGGTCGGTATGGTCGGGTGGATCATTTCCAGTTTATGGCCGCAGCTCTAGTGTGTGTTACACAACTACTGTCCTATCCGGAGGTGACACAATGCATTACCCTCAAGTCTGAGGTCAGAGGACTCACTCAATCTCTCACACTGCAGTGCTAATCTTTCCCCTCGACTCAGCAACAACCAGCAACAGTTGAAGCGTCATACAACTAGTACACACACATTACACACACAAGAACATACACGCCCTCTCAACAGTGATCGATCATACGCGAACAGAAGCAAGGATTCCACAGTATTTAGGTTCCACAATCCTTACTACCAACACACAAACACACAGAAATAGAGAAAGAGAAAAAGAGTACACAATCGGAGTTCATTCATACCTGTCCCTCCTCCCTCGCACTGCAGGTAGTAATATGCATATCCATATCTAAAGAAGTGTAAGTCTGTTCACTCTTGATTCACCTGTGTTGACAGGATTACAGGACTGGGATTCAATTCAATCAACTTTATTCATCGCTGAGGGGCAATTATTTCTAGCAGCCATGTGTGTGTGTGTGTGTGTGTGTGTGTGTGTGTGTGTGTGTGTGTGTGTGTGTGTGTGTGTGTGTGTGTGTGTGTGTGTGTGTGTGTGTGTGTGTGTGTGTGTGTGTGTGTGTGTGTGTACGAGCCAATGTTTTTCCTCTATCTCCTTTGACCACTTGAGGTCAGGTTTGGATCCAGTGAAACTTCAGCTGACGGAATCATCATCAACCCCCTTACTGGGTGACAACGCTCATGTGTTGGCCTATCAGCCTTGTCTATCTGAGGAGGACAGGCTGCAGCCACAGTCATGGATATACAGTTCAACAAACTCTGTTTGATCATTTGATGGCCGGCCATTTTGGTACCATAAGATCCAAGACAATTGTCTTGCGTTGGAATGTTCATGGAACGTTTTGTGTGAACATGGAGAATCATTTGACAAACTCAGCGACAGCAGAATACAGCAGAACTGCTACAATAATATCTCGCAACCGGGCCGTGCACATACTGTTTGGGGGGCTGGTGCTCAAACTAAAAAAAGGGGACCCCCCCAATTATTTTTTGCCACAACCACAGACTCATTGAGCAATTATGACTTTGATTATAAATAAATTAAATTTAAATTAAATTTAAATAAAAATGACTGATTATTTAGTTACATTAAAGCAATAGAAGGCAACATCTTAACGGGTAATTAAATGACACATATTTCACAAATTGAACAACGACTTGCAGGCAGTGGATTCAGAACAACAATGACAAAAACTGTATATTTTTTACAAAACACATCTAAGACTGGAAGGGCAAAGGGGCATGTGCCTGTCTCTCAGAGTCACACTGACTGTGACCATAGTTCCCCAATAGAATTGTATGGAGAAATAAAATAAAAAAAGGTAGGCTAAGCACTGTGTAGCCTATTCAAAACCATATGTACTGTACATTCACAATCAATACAAGTGACAAGAGCTAGGCTATTTTGCGCGACAAACATAGGAAACAAAATACTTAACTATGGCGTGCCTGAATGCAGAGGATTTGTTTTCACTATGGGCTCAATGCAAGGGCACCAGAGAAACATGTTATACACACAACACTAGAACAACTGCCCTGCTTGGGGTTGACCTGGGGCTGCCATTCAATTAAAGGGACAGTCCACACTCTCTCTGTCCCTGGTGGCCAGACCAAGTATAAACACAAGCAAAAAAAATACATTTACACCAATAAGTATAAGTATATTCTTTCTACATGTTTGGTCAAATTTGTCTTATTCTTTGTTTTTTAAGAAGGGTACACTAGCAAACACGTCCCCCCTCAGTCCTCCAGAGCATTTCAGGGTGAAAATCAAATGTATGGACTGTGTCTTTAACCTTTGTCTGGCTGATATTGAGCAAGAGCTGCTCTCACCTGAGAAACATAAAAACACCTGTATTTTCTGCATTGGTGAGCACTTTGCTGCGCTATCCTCAAGAAAGGCATCAGGTGTCACATACATAACCCACTAGCAGTTCAGGTAGCTCAAGTGTCTCTCTTCGTTGAGTCCAGAAGAAAAAAAGGAAACTTACTGTCATCAGTGTATGCTATTCTGCATATTGAGGGAGAAGTAAGTAATCAACTTACTGATTATGACAAGTTTGTGCTCCATTCAAACCCACTAGTCTGTCTAGTGTCTAGTCTGCCAGCCTCACAATGTCAATAGCGGTCAACTGTAACAATGAAAGACATTTTCATCAGTAACAATAAAGGGCATTTCCATAGAATACAGGTACTGTATTGCTCAGGTCTCTAGTACTCTCCAGAGGATTACAGCGGAACTATCCAACCCCCACCTGACCTGTTAGCCATGAGCACATTGTGACATCTGACAGATCAGGTGCCCTGGAACACCTAGGATGCGTCCAAAATGATTTATTTTAGCTTTTATTTCTTTCATCACATTGCCAGTGGGTCAGAAGTTTACATACACTCAATTAGTATTTGGTAGCATTGCCTTCAAATTGTTTAACTTGGGTCAAACGGTTCGGATAGCCTTCCACAAGTTTCCCACAATGAGTTGGGTGAATTTTGGCCCATTCCTCCTGACAGAGTTGGTGTAACTAAGTCAGGTTTGTAGGCCTCCTTGCGCGCACACACTTTTACAGTTCTTCCAAAAAAAAATATGGGATTGAGGTCAGGGCATTGTGATGGCCACTCCAATACCTTGACTTTGTTGTCCTTAAGCCATTTTGTCACAACTTTGGAAGTATGCTTGAGGTCATTGTCCATTTGGAAGACCCATTTAACTTCCTGACTGATGTCTTGAGATGTTGCTTCAATATATCCACATAATTATCTTTCCTCATGATGCCATCTATTTTGTGAAGTCCACCAGTTCCTCCTGCAGCAAAGCACCCCCACAACATAATGCTGCCACCCCCCGTGCTTCACGGTTGGGATGGTGTTCTTCGGCTTGCAAGCCTCCCCCTTTTTCCTCCAAACAGAACAATAATTATGGCCAAACAGTTATATTTTTGTTTCATCAGACCAGAGGACATTTCTCCAAAAAGTACAATCTTTGTCCCCATGTGCAGTTGCAAACCGTAGTCTGGCTTTTTTATGGCGGTTTTGGAGCAGTGGCTTCTTCCTTGCTGAGCGGCCTTTCAGGTTATGTCGATATAGGACTCGTTTTACTGTGGATATAGATACTGTTGTACCTGTTTCCTCCAGCATCTTCACAAGGTCCTTTGCTGTTGTTCTGGGATTGATTTGCACTTTTCGCACCAAAGTACGTTCATCTCTAGGAGACAGAACGAGTCTTCTTCCTGAGCAGTATGACGGCTGCGTGGTCCCATGGTGTTTATACTTGCGTACTATTGTTTGTACAGATGAACGTGGTACCTTCAGGCGTTTGGAAATTGCTCCCAAGGATGAACCAGACTTGTGAAGGTCTACAATTTCTTTTCTGAGGTCTTGGCTGATTTCTTTAGATTTTCCCATGATGTCAAGCAAAGAGGCACTGAGTTTGAAGGTAGGCCTTGAAATACATCCACAGGTACACCTCCAATTGACTCAAATGATGACATTTGACATCATTTTCTGGAATTTTCCAAGCTGTTTAAAGGCACAGTCAACTTAGTGTATGTAAACTTCTGACGCACTGGAATTGTGATACAGTGAATTATAAGTGAAATAATCTGTCTGTAAACAATTGTTGGAAAAATTACTTAGATGTCCTAACCAACTTGGACACCTAACCAAAGTAGATGTCCTAACCAACTTGTCAAAACTATAGTTTGTTAACAAGAAATTTGTGGAGTGGTTGAAAAACAAGTTTTAATGAATCCAACTTAAGTGTATGTAAACTTCCGACTTCAACTGTATGTAGACAGCTATGAAAAGTACAGACGAAAACTCTCTAGGTAGATAGTGTGGTCTAGTTTATCATGAGATACTCTACCTCAGACGAGCAAAACCTCAAGACTTCCTTTGATATCGTGCACCAGCTGTTGTTAACAAATATACATAGACCACCACCCCTTGTCTTACCAGAGACTGCTGTTCTATCCTGCCGATAGGGTGTATAACCCGCCAGCTGTATCTTATTCATGTCATCGTTCAGCCACGACTCTGTGAAACATAAGATATTACAGTTTTTAATGTCCCGTTGGTAGGATATACGTGCTTTTAGTTTGTCCCATTTATTTTCCAGCGATTGTGCGTTGGCTAATAGTACGGATGGCAAAGGCAGATTAGCCACTCGTCACCTGATCCTCACAAGGCACCCTGATCTCCTTCTGCAAAATCTCTCTTTTCTCCTGCGAATGATGGGGATGAGGGTCTGTTTGGGTGTCTGGAGTAAATCCCTCTCGTCCAACTCATTAAAGAAAAATTATTTGTCCAATTCAAGGTGGGTAATCGCTGTTCTGATGTCCAGAAGCTCTTTTCGGTCATAAGAGACAGTAGCAGCAACATTATGTACAAAATAAGTTATAAACAATGCAGAAAAAATAAAATAATATAGCACGGTTGGTTAAGAGCCAATAAAATGGCAGCCATTCTCTCCGGCACCATGATACATTTGTGTATATCAGAAATGACACCCTATTCCCTGGTCAAAAGTATAAGGGATATGGTGCCATTGTGGACCCTACCTACTGGGCACAGACATCAATTCAACATCTGTTCCACGTTGGTTCGATGTAAATTAATTGAAATTATGTGGAAACAACGTTGATTTAACCAGTGTATGCCCAGTAGGAAGTGTCCATACCAGTCTCAGCTGTATGACCTCAGAGCCCACTTAGCAATGCTTCGGTGGTATATGGAGGGCTACAGTAGTCTATGGAGGGCTATCAGGAAGCTGTCATCACCCCACTGTGTCCTGACACATCAGGTTCCCAGGAATACCTGGTGACCAGTCTGAGCTGTATGACAGAGCCCACTGAGATATACCACCATAGCCTATGGAGGGCTATGGGCTGAGAGAGGAAACTGTCATTATCACACAAGGGCCTGAGCAGGAAGAGCCGGTGAGAGGAACCAGGGTCATATTCATTAAGGAACCCAAACACGTTTTAAAAACAAACACGAGCGTTTCTTATTGGATAAGTTCAGGAAGTCCCTCCCCATTTGACGTTTTTTTTTGCCGTTTGGTACCTAATGAATACAACCAAGGCTGGACAGCTCTGTGTGGCGTCTGTCTGTCAGATGAGAGGTGAGATATCATGACTAACTGTCTTCTAGGTGTGAGGGCAGATAGGCCTATTGTTAGACTCCTAGAATGATACTGTAGCTGGGCCAACTGGCTTCTGTTGGGGAATAAATGTTTTTTTGTTTATAGGGGACCAAAGGGTTGAAGATTCAAATACAAGCTAGGATCATTGATTGTTAAGGAAGATGATTTGTTGTATTTCCTGTAAGTTACCCTATAGGCCTAATTGTTTCTCCAATAAAGTAGATTATCACACTATGATACCACTGCATGAATAGAATAATTCATTCAAACGTGACTTGTGCATATTACAACACTGCAGAACTGACTGGAATGGTCCGAAGACACCACTAATTACACAGACTTTGAATATATACTACTTCAACAACATTAGCAGAGATTCCAGTGGGCTGAGCAAATCTCTCCGTTCTGAGGTCAGCGAAATAACGACCCATTAATGACAGGCTAGGTCCCAGCTATAGAGCTGTTCGTACAAGTGCAGCCAAAAAAAAAGGGTGTGCGAGAAAAAGAAACAAGGAGAGATTGAAGACAGAAGATAGATATGTGCTCTGGACTCCCCTGACGGCAACCCTCCCAGGCAATCTTTTCTCTCCACCTATGTCAGCGTCATCCTATACTCCCCTCCTCTACTTTGTTTACACTATGCGCAGATGGAAATGATAAACAATGATAAACAACAGATATCAGAAGAGTCTGGTAAACAAATGTAAGTTCACATAAACTGAGGAAAACAATGCCCTGGGAAAGGAGGTTTGAGACATTAAGAAAAACATGTTTGAATTAGAACCAGATATGGTCCTCTCATCGTTTCACAGTGAAAATGACACATTGAAAAGCTATAGGCCTGAGGACATTTTTAGCCCATCTAACTACTTATGCTCAAGCACAAAAGTCCCAAATATTGGGTACTCAAATATAATGTTGTCATAGAATCTTGAGTATCTGGATGTTGATCATCATACAACCAAGCATTCTGACATTTTAAAAACGAATAACCCCCCCCCCCCCAAAGTTGTTATTTAAGTTATGGTATGTACACAATTTGCATAAATAGTTTTTTAAAAAGTAGTCTTTTTGGCTTAGTGTGAACTAATAGACTAATGATAGCTGTATTATTTGATATAGTCCATTTATATAAATGGCATAGGTCTATATTTTATTTATATAAATAGTTTAGAAAGTAGGCTACAGTAGCCTACTAGCTTTCTGTAAACATAATAGAGATTCTGTGTTCCATTTATTTACATGCTATGTCAAGTTCAAATTGACATCATCCCTTCTCATGACACTAATGAAGTCCATTTATAAACAGACGACCACTTTCAGTAGATAATTAACACTGTAGGTAGCTACTGTGGAATAATACGAATCCTAGTGTTATCAAATCGCGATCATTCACCAGCTACAATGTATCAAACTACAGCTACCCAGAACAGAAACAAAGAACTCATGCCTTACCTGAGAATACGCCGCTTTCTCTTCAAACGCGTTCTTGTTGTGGGTAATGTGTATTATTGTTCTTGAATTTGAATAAAATAGACGCTCATAAAAACAGAGTGACTAAATAACGAAGTGATGGGTTTAGACGGGAAGCGCGCTTTCGCTTTCAATCATTTGAACTATATCCAGAGAACTTTCAGAGTTTCTGTTTGCTGTCATATCCCATCTGAAGACCTTTGGTGTCTATGCTCTCCTCTCTCTTCTCTCTGGTTTGATTCAATCCTTTCAAATCAATCCCAGTATAAATGACAGATCGCAGTGAGCTGTCGTCGTCAACAGGTGAAATGGAATGCATGTGAGGCGGGCACACCGACCAACACAAAGTTAGTGTGAAAACGCGACTGAGCGCGTCACTAACTGACTATACAGTTTCTGTGGTCTATTTGTGAGGGGGCTCCGCACCGAAATGAGAACTCTATTCTGGGATTTCCCGCGACGACATGACTTTGTAATGCCCTCGTTATAGGCTCGCTATAGGCTAACGCAAAAGCAGTTTGGCTTGGCACCCTGCCAACACACCTCGCGGGTGGTCTTGTGTCGCTGTCAATGCCAAGGGCCATTGGAAAGCGTCAATAGCTGCCACGTATATCTCTCCACTCTCTTTACTATATCCAATGTCCTTTATCGGCCCCTGCCCCCTTAACAGTTCTGTCTCACTGAGCTGATAGGTTATTCCCTCAGTCTTCCCCTAAACAAGGGCATGTGGACAGGGTGAGAGAGAATGCCTGCAGTCAGGGTGGGTAGTAGTGCGTGAGTGAGTGGGCAAAGATAGAGTGAAAGGGATAAAAGAGAGAGCAGATGGAAGAGGCAGGGTACAGACTGGGTGAAAGAACAGCTGCGGACTTGAAAAAAAGCACAACAAAGTCAAAGAATAGGTATTTTTTTCCACAGGCGAAACACTGCCAATTGTTTTTGTCTGTGTATGTTTTTGCTTATATAAAAAAAGTTGAAAACAAAACAATAAAACATAGCTTAGGTGTGATGGCAACACTGGTCACACCCTGTGCATTTTAAAACAATGAATGCAGGCGTGTCTGTCAGTAGGTATACAAGAGAAGAGTTGCCTAATGTGGATGTTCTGTTTGTCTCTAGCGGTGATGGACAGCTGGCAGATGAAGTGGTGAGAACATGTATGTGACAACAACACAATGTAATCTTTTCTTCAGACTTCTAGTTCTTTCTTTTTTTTCACTTTGAATACATCATCTCTATTTCCATCCAAAGGTTACAGTAGAAACCAAACATTTGTCATTTCACACATGGGTGTGTCAGGTGTCTTTCAATGCAGTCCAAACCAAGCTGTCACTTTTGTCACAGCATCAAAGGCATGAACTGCTCAAGTAACCATCCTCAAATACTTACATACAGAAGGGTATAGAACCTTTGAGATGTATTAGCTCACAGTACACCATGATTATGAAATGATCAGGCAGGTTTCAGAGACAGAGACATGGTTGAGTCAGAGCCAGACACTCCCATCTCCCCAAACCTGTCTCCCAGGTAGAGACTAGTCAATGGGCCGCGGGACAAAAATTAATGTAGTATGCTACTATGCTAGATACACAGCTAAGAGGAATCCTAAGGCTAAACCGATTATGGTGATGTGTTCAGAACATTACAATATGGTACTATATAAAGAGGGTGAGAGAATAACAGGATGATACCGGATAAATAAAGCGGTAGATAGAAGTCAGATAGAGAAACAAGCACACAAAGGCACGGCAATGACGAGTTTAGGACTCTTGCATTGGAAACTTGGCCCATAGTGATTTCAAATGCAAATAGAGGAGTTAGGTATTCCTGGTATGCAAAAAGGCCATGGCTGGCAACAGTCAGAGTACTGTGTGTGTGTACAGTATGTGTTTGTACAGTGTGTGCGTGCATGTGTATTGCCTTGGCTAGGGGATGCTGGAAAGGCCATGTGGAAGAGCTCAATTGTGTCAGTCCAGCATTCATAAATACTAAACCATGAATGGAACCTTCGATCAGAGCATTTTCCATAAGTTACACTTCAACTCTGCAATTTATACAGGTGTAGTCAAAGAAAGAGTTCATTCAGACATTTACAGTTGAACAATCTTTATTTAATATAAAACTAGGTCATTTTACTGTTCACATTATTCCAGGAGATTGTATTAGAAATGTCACAATGTACATGGGTATGTTTTATGATCAAGTATTTTAATGCATCTTTTACTATACAATTTCAGTATCTGTACACCCACCAAATCATAAATCATGAATTTATGTTCATATTAGAAATAAAATATATACATTCTTACATTTTTGACAAACTTTAGTTCTGGTTACTTCTTAGATACAAAATATTGCATTTAAAACATTAAGTTGTAGCCGGGTGAAAATAAATTTCCCTCTTCCTCCCAATAGTGCTTAAAGTGAAATCCTAAAAATCGATTTGACATTCAAACCTCATGGAGTCCACACACCAGGTTTGCAGGCACCGCAATATCTGGCAGAGAGAGAAATAAAAAAATCAACATCTTGTTTCTATCAGTGAATTGAGAAGAGCTTACACTAACAAGTAATCAAATCGATGCGCAAAGGACAGTTTTGAAAAAAAAACAGTACGTGTAACATATTGCAATTTTGTCACGAATAGCTTTGTCATGCTCTTTCCCATGATGAGGTTTAAGTGAGGTGAAAGACCACTGATAATAACTCTATTGTAATAGAAAAGTTACATATAATCTAGATAATAATAGGCCCTATAGTAATAGAATAGTATTATATCATACACAACAACAGTTTCTATTGTAATAGAATCGCTGCAGAGGGTGGACTGTCTGAGATACCTATCTTAGCAGGCTTGGGGAGGTTCAGGTTGGTCATGATATCCACAAACTCTTCCACGCTCTTAGTCAGGCGGGGGTTAAACCTGCTCTCCTCGCCCACGGTGGAGGCCGTCTGACCTGCAGCACAGGGTTAACAGACCTGTTAGCAATACAACACAATGATGATTCAATGACTACACTCAACTGTAGAACACACAGTCTGATCTGGCTTAGGAATGACTCAGAAGAGAACACAGAGTTGAAAATTAAAGTAGACAAATGGTGAAGAGTGGTGGTACAGTACACCGGACAAGTTAACTTCGTAAAGTCTATGGAAAGGATAGTCATAGCATTGTGAGAGTATACAAGCCTTCTGGGTATGCTTGTACAAAATAGTTGGTGAGGCTATCCCCAAGAGCATAGATGTAAAAAAGGAAATCTTGCAAGGAAAGGGGGTCAGGGAATACACAAGGATATACACATTATAGTGGAATACAAACACATTGCATAAAGAGGATGTCTTGTCAACCTTTGTAGTCATGTGCAGGGAAGACGAGACACTGAGGAGGTAATGTAAAGATCTTCTGGTGGACTGATTCATAGAGCCTCCTAGAGCAGCCTGGGAAGTAGAGAAACAAACAGATCAGGGTTGTTTTCATTGGACCCCAAACAAACGGACTGAAACAGGGAGTGACTACCTGGACTTGTCCGATAAGAAACACTCATTCACGTTTTTCTGTTCCAAAACTTTTACTGTTGCTTGCCCTATTGAACATAACCCAGGAGTAGGCAAGTAGTACAATGACTATTTGTGATCAGACTACACTGAAAAAAGGTTACAATACTGCCACCTTGTGTCCACTAAGCATAACTACAAAATCAATGCAACAAGTGTGGGTGAGGCAATGATCCACAAACTTTTCATGCATTGTTTAAAATAAGTCCTGACCAAAGAATTGGGAAACAATAGTGTATAGGGATGAAAGACTGTGACATACCCTGATAATATCTCCATGGCTAGATATATCACCACAGAGGCCAAAAATCAGAGAGAATATGACGTGAGTCACACTATAGTACTGTGTTGGCTTAGATACTTTATTTTCACTTTGTCATGTCCAGCATGGATTCAGCCTGGTGGATGCCCGGCCAATGCATTACAGTACAATTTGTCTTGGTTCTGCTCGGTTTAGCTATGTAGTGTGGAAAAGGTTACCCTGCTGGAAGTCTGTCCTTCCACAGCCCCTGATTAGCAGTGTGTCCCCAGTGAAAGCCATGCTCTGGTCCTCTGTCACCAACGTCACACAGCCGTCTGTGTGCCCTGGAGTCTCCCTCACCGTCAGATACTGAGGGACGAGAGAGGCAGTAAGAGGGATTTCAGAAAACAAGTGAGGGGAAGTAAAGAGAAGAAAGGGGGTGTGAAGGAGAGATGAAGGTGAATAAAGCCGAAGCATTTAGAGCAGTCGTCAACAACCCTGATCCTGGAGAGTAACAGTACATGATGTGTCGGCTTTTGTTTCAGCCCAGCACTCGTACTCAGTTGAACCAAAACCCTGTAAACCTATGACTTTCCAGGACCAGTGATTTTGGGTGACCACAAATTGGGGTAGGTCCAGACCCATACTGTATTCTCTATAGCTATATGGCTGTAGGTAGGTCTGTCCTCACATGTTTGCCAAAGCTGATCTTATCTCCCTCTGATAGCAGAATGTCTGCACTGGCCCCGCTGTGCTTGGAGATGGCACTCTTCATCCCAAACAGCCTGTTCTTCAGCTGTCCCGTGCCTGTGATGTGGTCTGCATGGCAGTGAGTGTTCACTAATCGGGGGGGGGGGGGGGGGGGGGTGGAACAGGGTAGTGTGAGTTGTATGTCATCATTAACTTCTTGAGAATACAGGGGGTGCTATTTTCCCATTAGCATAATTTGCCCTACAGATTAAACTGCCTCTTATTCAATTATTGCTCTTACTATATGCATATAAATAATACCATTGGAAAGAAAACAATCTCTAGTTTCTAAAACCGTTTCAATTTTGTCTCTGAGTGATACACAAGTCATTTGACAGCACTTTCCCTGACCAAGAAGTAGAATGCAAGAAGTCTATGCTCGCTTCAACGCTCTGCCTATATATGGTCATGACCCCTATGACCAGAAACACACTTCATTCGCCTTCCTCTGGGTGTCAAGAGGACGTCAGAGGAGAAATTCTTTGTTTATCTGGTACTGACGTGAAATAAGACCTATTTCTTTGGCGTGACCGACAACTTCCGGTTTTCTGATTCGCACGAGTTGGAGCTGCGATTGTGTACTGTTTTGCTGGCGTTATGGATGAAATCTCCGTGTCGAATTTTGTTTGATACATGTGACCATATCATCGTAATGTATGTTTTTTCAATATAGTTTAATCAGATTATTTGAATTTTTTCGGGAGTTTTGTGGTGTTCCGTTGTCTGATTTTATTTACGTTTGAGAGATCCGTGCCACTCGACCAGTACCTGTGCTAAATGGAGTGGGAAAGGAACAATTCTGAACGGAACCAACGACTCATCTTGACAAAGGACACTTTGATCAACATTCTGATGAAAGATCAGCCATAGTAAGACCCAATTTACGATGTTATATCATATCTGTTGTGCATGTGAACTGGCCGTGGGCGCCTAGCCGAATCTGCCTGGTATAGCTATGCTAATTTAGCGCTACATTTTGTTTTCGTTATAAAACATTTAATAAATCTGAAATATTGTTTGGATTCACCAGATGTTGGGCTTTCAATATCTGTACGCTGTGTATTTTTCTGAAATGTTTTAAGATGAGTAATTCGTTATATGACGTTGGTCTCTGTAATTGTTCTGGCTGGGTCAGCACTATTTCAGATTGCAGCTGCAATGTAGAACTGTGATTTATACCTGAAAAATGCAAATTTTTCCAAAAAAAAACTATGCTATACCATAAATATGTTATCAGACTGTCATCTTATGAAGTTGTTTCTTGGTTAGTGGCTATATATATTTTTATTTAGTCGAATTAGTGATAGCTACTGACGCAGGAAAAAACTATTGGGAGTAAAAAAATCGTGTCCTTTGCTAACGTGGTTAGCTAATAGATTTACATATTGTGTCTTCCCTGTAAAACATTTTAAAAATCTGAAATGGTGGCTTTATTCACAAGACCTGTATCTTTCATCTGGTGTCTTGGACTTGTGATTTAATGATATTTAGATGCTACAAGTTACTTGTGACGCTATGCTAGCTATGCTACTCAGTGGGGGGGGGGGGGGTGCTACCGGATCAGGGTTGGTGACTCGTGAGAAGTTTTTAACAAGAATACTATAAACAAGGAGATCAAAATGGATGTAGGATCAGTGTGTGTGTGTGTGTGTGTGTGTGTGTGTGTGTGTGTGTGTGTGTGTGTGTGTGTGTGTGTGTGTGTGTGTGTGTGTGTGTGTGTGTGTGAGGAGTGAGTTAGTGTGTAAGTGAGTGAGTCAGTCTGTGCATGTCTATATGTGTGTGGACGTGTTAGCGAGCGCATGCTTGTGTGTTTGTCCATGTTTTAGAGACATCCAAGTTACCTGCCACTTTCAGGTTGAAACCCAGTTCCTCTGTGAGTTTCAGATCCCTGTCCACTGTCTCCAGTACTGGATCAATGAGGACCGCCTCCCTGCTCTCTGTATCAGCCAGTAGATAGGTGTAGGTGCTGCTCACTGACTCAAACAGCTGTAAAGGTTGGAACAAGCAAGGACAAGTGAGTGAGTAACGACAGGTTATAAAAGGTGAGGGGGCAGTACAGTATGCTATTGCATAACGCACATCCTGCCTGTATATTAGTCATGGATGATAACATTTGGGGTGTGGTCTTTTATGGTGATAAGTGGTTTGCTATTTTCTGTGTCAAGTGTCACTGTCAAGGTGGATTTTCATACAAGAGAAGGGTGCAATTGCGGCCAGCAATTGGAGGCAGTGCTGCATGTGGGCATTCCTGCATCTACAGGAACCCCCATTTATCCTTCTATTGGTCAATTTTTAAACTAGGACTCCCTTACGAAGGCGCTCATGTACAGTAGGTGGCGGTAATGCAGCATAAAGTTGGATGCCAAGCGCAGATAAACACCACAGAAGAAGAGGCGGGAGTAACAACCGTAGCTTGCTAGGACAACAGTAGACAGTGTCCTTCGCCCCTGCTCTCCCACATTTCTGTTAACGAGGATAGTTGTTCAGTAGACGTTTAGGACACTAACAAGCTAGGACTCCGGTACACAGCCGGTGGGAGAGGTAGCTAGCACACCGGTAGACCGTGTATTTCGCCCCCGCGTGTCGGGCACTGGTTTCCCGCAGTTCTGCTAACGACGGCAGGTGTTCGTAAGCGGGAGTGAACGACGCTCCGGTACACAGCAGACACCGGTAGCTAACTAGCTAGCTAGGACACCGGTAGACAGTGTCATTCGCCCCCGAAAAACTCAGATAACACTTATTTCCGTTTTGACATAGAGTGGGGTGGATTTTAATCGCATAGACAATCAGGGTAATTCCAGAATATCAAGTGTCACACAAGCATGAAGATGGCGTGCTATTGTTATAATGTAATGGTTACCTAGTTTGGTTTGTTTAGATTTGAGTTATTACAAATCTTAAGTGGGTTTTTTTTTGCCAGAAAGTGTAAACATTTCCATTTGAATACGCCCCCTCTACTGCTACAGTTCCGCTAGCTTTCTACATTGTTGTACAATTGTTTGAAAACAATAAAACAACTAAGGATGTCTGGAAAATACGTTCCCCCTAATTTTGTGAACCAAGACACATTTTTATGAATTCTCATGTTGACCTATTGCAAAATACTTGTTTACATGCAGTGAAAAAAAAGTATTCCTATTTTCACTGTGCTTCCAAAAAGTCGGCGCCCAATTGAAACTTCAGCCTATAACTTGCCAAACGTTGGCCCAAAGCAAAAAATATATACATTATTGCAGTGGCTAACTCACCTGCCGGAAGAAAGGCCCTTTTCCCAACTCCATCCTGGCGCAGTAAGGTCGTATGATGACTGATTCCAGAGGCTGCTTGCTGGTGCGTAAGCCCGGGCCCATGTGGGCTGGAACTTTACGCAAGTGCCCGGTTGTTTGGAGGCACAGCGTGTAGGCCAGAGCAGGTTTCAGTCGGTTTACAATTGAACACATTTTTTCTCCACGGTGATTTAACTGACACTGCGACGGGCAGGGTAGAAATCCCAGAACTAAAAGCCGACGAGTTTGTTGTGTCCCAATCCTTTGTAGTGGTCCGCTGTCTTTGCAGTATATTTGGCTATAGCCTAAAACAAAATTTGCATGGTAGGCACAAATGTTGTAGCTATATTGACTTATTGTGCATGTAGCCAGGAAGTCCAAAAAAATCTGATAAGGGAGCCTACTCCTTGCGAATCTCCAAGAACTAAACAAGAGCAGTGGACATGTGCAAGATGTCAACACTTCAACGCGCGCACACACACACACACACACACAAACTCAGCAAAAAAAGAAACGTCCCTTTTTCAGGACACTGTCTTTCAAAGATAATTCGTAAAAATCCAAATAACTTCACATATCTTCATTGTAAACACTGTTTCCCATGCTTGTTCAATGAACCATAAACAATTAATGAACATGCACCAGTAGAACGTCGTTAAGACACTAACAGCTTACAGACTGTAGGCAATTAAGGTCACAGTTATGAAAATTTAGGACACTAAAGAGGCCTTTCTACTGACTCTGAAAAACACCAAAAGAAAGATGCCCAGGGTCCCTGCTCATCTGCATGAACTCTGGAGCGGCATCGATATGGAGGGTCCGTCATGGTCTGGGGCAGTGTGTCACAGCATCATCGGACTGAGCTTGTTGTCATTGCAGGCAATCTCAACGCTGTGCGTTACAGGGAAGACCTCCTCCTCCATCATGTGGTACCCTTCCTGCAGGCTCATCCTGACATGACAATCCAGTATGACAATGCCACCAGCCATACTGCTCGTTCTGTGCGTGATTTTCTGCAAGACAGGAATGTCAGTGTTCTGCCATGGCCAGCGAAGAGCCCAGATCTCAATCCCATTGAGCACGTCTGGGACCTGTTGGATCGGAGGGTGAGGACTAGGGCCATTCCCCCCAGAAATGTCCGGGAACTTGAAAGTGCCTTGGTGGAAGAGTGGGGTAACATCTCCCAGCAAGAACTGGCAAATCTGGTGCAGTCCATGAAGAGGAGATGCACTGCAGTACTTAATGCAGCTGGTGGCCACACCAGATACTGACTGTTACTTTTGATTTTGACCCCCCCCCCCTTTGTTCAGGGACACATTATACCATTTCTGTTAGTCACATGTCTGTGGTACTTGTTCAGTTTATGTCTCATTTGTTGAATATTGTTATGTTCATACAAATATTTACACAAGTAAAGTTTGCTGAAAATAAACACAGTTGACAGTGAGAGGACATTTCTTTTTTTGCTTTGTTTTAGGGTCAGGGTTAGTCAGAGTTCAGTGTGTCACTATGACAGTGCACATGGGTGTATTTATATAACAAGTTATTTGGCACTGCTTTCTGCCCTTCGTGACTATTGTCAGCAACTCCAGAAAGGAAACAAACCCAGTCCCAGTTGAATCCAACAATCCATGCATTATTATGAGTAATTAACCATAATGGTTTGAATGAGAATGTGCTTTCAATAAAATTACAAATATTGAATGCCAAGCAAAAATACATAATACTTTAATATTTTGCATAAATGTAAGTGGTCGCATTACTGCTAATAAAATCTAGCTGTCAGAGGTATAATTCATTGTTGTTGGGGTTCCAGATTCTTCAAATGTGTCCATCTGTAAAAGAGTCAAAATGATGACATGGAGTGGTGCATTTTCACATTCAGAGAAGCACTGACCCAGTTCTGTGTGGCTGGTGCATCTACTGTAACTATGTACCTCTACGTATTTGTACATCCAGGGGAGCAGCTGGGTGACTCTGGTGTAGACTCCTGGTTTGTTGGGCCGACCACAGCCATCTCCCCAGCTCACTATCCCAGCCAGCCTCCAGTCCCCCTTCCCTGTCTCACACACCAGTGGGCCTCCACTGTCTCCCTTACAACCAGAGAAGACCACATATGAATTAATGCCTGCATGCATACACCCCCCCCTCCCCATTTTGCCCTCAGAAAGCCTAATTTTGTCTGGACGTGGACTCTACAAGGTGTCGAAATTGTTCCACAGGGATGCTGTCCCATGTTGACTCCAATGCTTCCCACAGTTGTGTCATGTTGGCTGGATGTCCTTTGGGTGGTGGACCATTCTTGATACACACAGGAAACTAGTAGAAAGAGGAGTAAGGGAAGCGCTACTAAGGTACACTATAGTGCATTTTGGTAGATAGAAGGTGCTCTTTGGTAAAAGATTGCATTGCCTTTGAATGGGGTATGGTAGTAGATGCCAGGCGCACCGGTTTGAGTGTGAAGAACTGCAACGCTGCTGGGTTTTTCACGCTCAACAGTTTCCTGTGTGTCAAAAAGAAAGGAGGACCAAGGCACTCTTCATATAATTAATTAAAATGCCTTTATTAGTATGGCATGTTCAATAGAAACAACGTTTTTTTTAAACCGACGTGTTTCGGCTGCATGGCCTTCGTCAGGGAGTACGAAGGGTACTCCCTGACGAAGGCCATGCTGCCGAAACGCGTCAGTTTAAAAAAAACTTTGTTTCTATTGAACATGCCATACTAATAAAGGCATTTTAATTAATTATATGAAGAGTGCCTTGGTCCTCCTTTCTTTTTGACACACAGGAAACTGTTGAGCGTGAAAAACCCAGCAGCGTTGCAGTTCTTCACACTCAAACCGGTGCGCCTGGCATCTACTACCATACCCCATTCAAAGGCAATGCAATCTTTTGTCTTGCCCATTCACCCTCTGAATGTCACACATACACAATCCATGTCTCAATTGTCTCAAGGCTTAAAAATCCTTCTTTAACCTGTCTCTTCCCCTTCATCTACACTGATTGAAGTTGATTTAACAAGTGACATCAATATGGGATCATAGCTTTCATCTGGATTCACCTGGTCAGTCTATATCATGGAAAGAGCAGGTGTTCCTAATGTTTTGTACACATATCAATATGATATTTTGTCTATGCATATTGGTGCGTTGCGTGCACTGTGATGTTAGTTCTCTTGTATGATGTGTGTAATTCTTTTCTTCTATTTATATGATAGAACACATAAAAATATGCCATATACAGTATAGGCCTATTTGGTGCCAGCTAAGTGGATCTGCTTTCTAGACAGGGAACTATTTTTATATGTGGAGAGCATAGGCCAGCTGAGTATAGCCATTGACATCTGGAGTAACAGAGAGGCCTTTCTTCCCTATGGAATAAACAGATTCCTCAGTATTTTGAGTATTTTGTTTTGCAGTTCTTGGTGTGCGTGTGTGTGCTTGTGTGCGTGTGTGTGTGTGTACCTGGCATGAGTCCACCCCTCCCTCCATGGTGCCAGCACAAAGCATCCTGGGAGTGAGGTAGGAGCCGTAGACATTCGGGCGGGAACACGTGGACTGGGCTATCACTTGCACCTGAGCCTGTCGTAGCTCAGATGATACAGAGCCTTGAGAGACAGAGAGAGAAAGAGAGAGAGAGAGAGAGAGAGAGGCAGACAGACAGACAGGTGGAGTAGAGAAAGGAGGGTTAAAGACAGATGAGAGAGATGAAGAAGGAGAGATTATACAAATAGGAGTGTATTAATGGAAAGAGAATGAAGAGACAATTGTCAGGTTATTGAATGAGATTATGGGATGGAAGGGAACATTGTCTTCATTCTGTGACAAATGTCAGGCAATTTGATGTGATTATAGAAAAAGTGGGAAAAATGGAAGACAAGTAAGGCAGAATAAATTAGAGTGATCATCCAATCAGTTGAATCGAAAATCATAAGGTAGTGGTGTGGGAATATTTGTGAACGTGACTCACCCCCTTCTTTAGTGAAGCCCCAGCCAGTGACCCAACAGGGGGCACCAGGAAGGAAGGACTCTCTAGGACTGGGCATACATACTGGTCGAACCCCACCTAAAGCAACACATAACCCAACACCAGGGTCATGTTCATTAGGACACACCGTAGCAAAACTTTTTGCAACGGAAAACTGGTTCCTTATTAAACAAGTTCAAATAGTACCTCCCCATTTCACTCAGTTTCTGACAGTTTTCTCCATTTTGTGCAGCACATTGACTGTACTGCACTGACTATAAGCTCACATGTACCCAGTGAATCAGTGGTTAAATCAAAAGCGATTCTGTGAGGTAGTATTTTCACATTCTACTTCATTCTACTTATTTCACATTTAATATAAAAAATCGAACCCACCATCTTAGTTTTGCAAGCACCATGCTCTACCAACTGATATTCTTTTTGTGTTGACATAGTGTTAAGTTGTCAGTTAGATTTCATGCTTGAGAGAAACCATGAACATGACAAATGCCAAACAGGAACAGGTGAAATCAGAATAGGAGCAACCATACATATAGCCATATAACCTCCGCTGAACATCTTTCATCATTAATTCTTCTCACCTCCCATGTCTATGTCAGCCACAGTGCGCAGTAGCCCCAGGTCATAGTCGTTGTTGTTTCTGGAGAAGCTGGGGTGATAGAGGATCTGCAGTGCTCTGTAGCGTTGGCCCGCTGATGTGTCCGTCAAACTGAGCGTGTCCACAACCACCTGCCACTCTGACTCCTGCAACATGTTGTACCTGAGTTATGGAGAATGCAGGGAAATAGAAGGCACATATTATCTAATGTAATAAGTACAGTTTCCATATTAAGACAGCCTCAGAGTCAAAAGGAGTTGTTGAGGATGTCATAATTTGAACACCGTAATGAAAATAAATAAATAGATAAAGCATTTGTTCTCTTTCCCTCCCCCTTACTGGATGAAGCAGTGGGCTGCAGTAATGATCCAACGTGGGGTGACGATGGCTCCCCCGCACACATGTTTCCCTCTCCAGTGTAAACTGCTCTGCCAGCCCCACTTGTCCTCTGCTAACATCCCCCCAACAATCCTCCAAGCCTTCCGACCAGCACCAACTGGACCTAGACAACCTGAGGCAGAGTGGGATAGGGGAGGGGTGCTTCACCAAATGAACTGTCAACACAGACCTAACCTGAACACGTTATTCGGTTATGCAAGACATTGTTCAGTTTGTACAATATTGACTTGTGGGATCAGTTACTTATTGTCATTGTGTGATAGCCAGTCATTTGGCCAGTTGTCTACAGATTGCTTGTGCATTTGAATGTACCAAGAAGACCTATACAATTCTGATGTATCAGTGGATGGGATGGCATTACCTGCACTGGCGTTACCTGTCTGGTTGATGGGTTGCTTGGGCAGCAGGACTGGCATTGAGACACTGCAGTTCCCTTTAACGCCACATGGCTGCACAATGTCTGTCAGGTTGGGTGGGAAACACAGGAACTTGACTGAGGAGGAGACAAACAAGATGCGAAGGAGAGTGAGCGAGGACATGGTAAAATGGGTGTTTGTTGAACGCTTGCATCCTTTTTTTTACTGTCAAATGCATCTTGTCTTGGGCGGCAGGTAGCCTAGCAGTTAAGAGCGTCTGTCTGCTTGTCTGCAAGCTTTCATGGTTGCCCAGGAATAGGTTGGAACATTTATGCAATCAACAATGTGTATTATATTATACAACTGAAAGGTTGCTGGTTTGAATCCCTGACCTGACTAGGAGAAAAAACAATCGATGTGCCCTTATTGCACCTGTAAAATCTGTCAATGTAACCCTAATTGTGCCTGTAAGTCGGTCTGGATAAGAGTGTCTGCTAAATGACTGTAAATATAATAAGATATGACATTGTGTCTGTAAATGTTACTAGCCATAAAATCCTTGCTTTCTCAAAGCTTATTGGAGGAGAGGATGCAAGGGACCTCCTCCCCCAACGAGCTTTGAGAGGAGTTGAGTGAAAAATGCTCGTGACGTTTTCAGACACAGCCCGGGTCTACTATGCCAAGCACTGCATTGTCAGTGAGGTTACCTAAAATGGCGAAGAAGATGAAAAGAATGATGAAGACGGCGATGAAGGTCGTCAGCATTGTCAGACGTGAGGGGCAAGTGCACCGCGGGGGCTCAAGATCTACAGTAAGAAGGGAATAGAATAACAGATCCGTTGTTTTGAATAAACTGCTGCATTCTGTGGATACCTTGAACATTCAAGTGCTTTTAACAAGTACGTGCATAACCTTTATAGAAAAGTACAATACGTTTCAGAGACGTATATAATATCTGTCCCTGTGTGGTTGACATGTCGGCAAGCTTTCATGGTTGCCCAGGAATAGGTTGGAACATTTTATGCAATCAACAATGTGTATTATACAACTGTGGAAAGGGTCATGGTACAGCCAGGGGGACTGTGGTGCTTGACATGAACACAAGCTAATCAACCAAAAGCCCAGTAAGACTTGGGGGCATATTCAATACTCCAATTCTGTTGCAAAACGTTGCAAGATTTTCATTAAATGGAAGCAAACGGAACAAAACGGGAGGGACCTACCTGAATTTGTCCAATAGAAACTCGTTTTGCTCTGTTTGCTTCCATTTGGTTTTTAAACAGTTTCCGTAATGAATATGCCCGTGTATTCAAGTCTCTCTCTCCAATACTGCACAGTAGCCTACCTGGCTCTTCATCAGGGCAGTCTTTGGGGAGTGTTAGCCCAACAGATCCTTCATTCACTTCAGATGGCTTCCTCTGTGGGACCTCCAGAGAGCCACCATCACAGGGAGGGAGGGGCGAGGAGGTCTCTGAATTTGGGTCCTCTGAGCATGCCATGTCCGGGGGTTGGGGGGATGAGGGGACTACCATTTGGGGTTGGGCCTCCATGGGTACCTCAGAGGAGGACGTAGGGGGATCAAGTCGTGCTGATGTTTGGGGCTGTTGGGCCTTTAGATTCACCTCAGAGGGGCGAGGTGTTGGGGTTGTGTCTGTCTGGTGGGCATTGGGAGGTGGTGGTGGTATGCCCATTCCCAAGTGGTAAGTGGGAATTCCCATGAGTGCAAAGAGTGTAGAGGATGGTAACTGGAATACCCCCACTGGTACACCCCCAGTTGCAACATTGAGGGAAACAGAGGGGAAGGTTCCGAGGGATGGGGTGATGGGTTCATTGCGTGGATGTTGTGCACGTGGAAGGAAAATGGAGGCCTTCATATCTATACTTGTGAGGTCTGGGTATAGGAGTTTCTGGGGGGGTGGTGTGAGGAGTGGTTGGGCAAGGGGGGTGATAGTAGACCGATGCTGTAGGGGTTGGAGGCATGCGACAGGTGGTGGAGGATGGATCTGACCAGGGGGAGTCTGCCCTGAGTGGGATCCAGCAGAGAGGGTCTGAGGCTGGGCAGGAGAGCAGACCAGAGAGGGGAGCTCTGGGCCTATCCCAGATGAATTGGTACCACAGGTGCCCTTTAGCAGAGATATAGACAAGCTTTTAAGAACCTGTACAATGTGTTTTGAGGGTGAATGTTAACTTCTTGATACAATCTCTGTTCTTATAAACAAGTATACACAGGATTTTTTAACATATCTGTATACACATTAAGTCCTCCACAAGTTTTGTGCTGTCAGTAGAATCAACAGAATTGTGCATGAATGAGAGTTAAAGAGAAAATTATTATAAAGAGCATAATTGCTATAATAGAGCTATAAGGAATTTGAATAAAACATTTGAAGCTTGCTGGGAAATCAAATACCACCCAGTGTAGATTAGGCAAGGACATTTTGTTTCCAAAAAAAGTATAGTTACTAAATTGATTTTACCTGAATGTAAGCCATAGAGAGCTGTGTGTCTCTACTTCATCAGGGATTTTTCAACTTAATCTATTATTCCTTCACTCAAAGTTGGAATTCCAAAGTCACAAGAACAACATCCTTGAAATAGTGGCAACAATTCTGTCAAATGCATTGTCTATCCCAGGCGTGGTCTTTTTCAGTTCATTTTCGCCAGACCACTCCTCTGTCGTCTCTTCTTCTACCTGCACTAATCCTTCCATACCCAACCTAGTTCCTTTCCTAATCGTTTCATTATCTCACCCCCCCATCATCCCTCTTCTTCTGCTCTCATGAGTACCACCATTTTACCTCTCCTTAATCTTTCTCTCCTCCTCTGAAGGGGGGGTACTGTAGGTAGGTGCGAGCAGGACAGGACAAGGTAACAGATATGTACACTCTTGTCATCAGGGATCATGAAATATGCATGTGAATAATTGTGAGCCAGGGTCAGAGTTTAAAAACAGAGGGTAATGTATACTGTACCGCCGAGTCATTCACTCGCAGGTACTCAGTTACACAGACACAGTATACTGAATGAAATCAAACATACTTAAGTTTTAAATATACAATGAATCCATTCTTATTTGAAGGGCTTCTCATTTTAAATAATCTCCTAGGTTGGTTTGCATACAGTATGACACAAACACAGACAAACGGTCCCATACAAACCATGTCTATGTTCATCGATGGGACAGGAGTTGTCAATGGGAGGCACACACAAACGCACAGTCATAGTGACCTAACCATGACTTACACTGACCCACTATCTTTGTGTGTGTGTGTCCTGTTTCACATCAGCAGCATTTGTTTGGCCTCTCACGTTACTGTAGCAGACAGGTGTTGGCAGACAAGCATGGGGAGCATCCACACTGCTTCACCACCAGAGGGGTTAAAGAAGCGATGAGAGAAGAGCCAAAGATAAATGTAGAGAGCAAATGTATTTAAACAGTTTGGAAAACAAGTTAGTCAATTAATCCATTTATGTCTATTGTTTGACCAGTACAGTAATGCAGGGTTGGGGTCCATTTGAATTGAAGTCAGTCAATTAAGGAAGTGATTTGAATTTAAAATCCAAAAACGGATTAAGTTGTCAATGAAAACACAACTTTTTTCTGCGAATATTAATCAATTGGAAAATATCTTTACTTCCAGAATTGACTGACTCCAATTCGAATTGACCCCAACCCTGCAGTACAGAAAACTTGAAATAGACGAACAACAATATGAGTAGAACATAATTTATTACGTGTATCTGTACAATAACAGTAATACAGATATTTACAGCAGAGCTCACATTAACTCTAAACAACAATATATACATATACTTCATGAACAAACCTTGATGAGTCACTCATCATATTGCATCATATCACACCTTCACCAACATGTTCTTAATATAATACATCTCTTACAGGCTTGTTTACACTGGGACGACACAACAAGACTGCTATTGGAGAACAATTGTGCAGATTGATTGTGTATCTCCTTAAAAAGATTACCTCTGTCCTGTTTTTACTCCGTTAATTAAATTGCAATGTCTGCAGTCGCTTTGACAGTATACTTTAGAGGGGTATTCTGCCACTGTTTGTGCCCTACCCCATCTCTTCCCATAGAACCTTCAGAATATCACTCTCTTCCTGCTATGTTTTAGATTTACAGAAGTGTACATAATCTCTTTATAATTCCCAAGTCTGTTTTGATTTGGTATATCTGTCTTGTTTCACTTGCTCTTCTGTTTGACCTCTTAGATTATTTTTTTTAAAGTTCTGTCGCCTCTCTCTCTGTACCCCTCTTCCCCATCCATCTCTCCTTCCATTCCCTCCTTGCCTTTGTTTTCACCCCTCTCTTTCCCTTCTTTAGTTTTATTTCTAGTCTCTGATCTTTTTTGCCTCTCTCCACTACTCAAACACTTTTCACACTTGTCCTTTCCCCCCCCCCCCCCCCCCTTCTTCCCTGTACTCAGCAATTTAGGATCTTGATGAAGGCCTTGCGGAACTCGATGTTGAAGGTGGTGTAGATGACGGGGTTGACGGCACTGTTGAGGTAGCCCAGCCAGGTGACAGCACTGTACAGGGAGGGGGAGATACAGCAGCTGCCACAGTGGGCCTTCAGCACGTGGGTCAGGAAGAAGGGCAGCCAGCAGATGATGAACACACCTGGTGGAGGAAGGAGGAGAATGAAAGGGTGTGAGTCAGTCTCAATTCACTCTCTGCCCCTTCCCTTCAGATCATCAAACATTGAAGGGCCAAGGGGAAGGGGTAAGGAGTGAATTGGGACTGGCTGAAACATTCTCTATTCAGCCACCCTCATTGTCTCCTCCTGTTTCTCTCACCTAGCACGATAGCCAGCATCTGGGTCGCCTTCCTCTCCTTCTGCTGCGACAGAGTCCCTTTCACCCTCTCTTTCGCCATCGCTCCCTTCTCCCTGTCTGCATTGCGCTCCCTCCATCGCTCGCGGCCACTCATGCCGTCCTCGAAAGTGGCACCGCGGGGTACGAGGGTGGAGCGTGCTGCCACCGACGGTGACGGGAACGGCGCGGGTACCACCGAGATAGAAAGGGAGATCTTGGTGGCTCGTCCAGAGGGGTGAGGGGGGGGGGGAGGGTGAGACGGGGGGAGGCTTTGGTCTAACTGGGACAGGAAACCACGCCCCACCAGCTCCTCCTCCAGGGGGTGCACCACCACCTCCTTCACTAACATCTAATAGGGCGAGAGGCAGGGAGAGGAGGAAGGAGGGAGGGAGGGAGGGAGGGAGGGAGGGAGGGAGGGAGGGAGGGAGGGAGGGAGGGAGGGAGGGAGGGAGGGAGGGAGGGAGGGAGGGAGGGAGGGAGGGAGGGAGATAAGAGACAGAGAAACAGCAAGCGATGTAGAGATATGTACTGTAGGCTCATATTGTAGGAGATTTCGTAATCCAATTACATGGTCACAGTGGTCCCCTGTACAGTGGCTCACAGTGTTCCAGTGACTTACCACTTTCTTGCGTTGGGGGGCGGTGGTGGGGGGCCTCGTGATCAGAGTGCACAACTTCACATCCTCAGGGAGGGTACACTTATTCTGAGAGGATGAAGGGAGAGAAAAGAATGAGAGATAGAAAGTTTATTTTTATTTTTAAATCAAACCTTTTTAACTTCCTCATCCTGCCTCTGATTTATTGGCTGGCTGTTTTATGGGGTTAATTGACTGGCTGATTAGTTGACTGATAGATTGATTGACTAATCATGAACCTTCCTGTGCCTGTGGCCCTCCCCCGTCTTGCCTCCTCCCTGTGGGTACAGGCCGTGTCTGCGGGGCACGGTGCGCCGGCCCCGCCTCCGCAGCACCACACAGATCTGGGCGTACACCAGCAGGGTCACGATGAAAGGAACGTAGAAGGAGGCCACGGATGAGTAGACCACAAAGGACGGATCAGCGAAGGCACACTTGGTCTCCTCCCGACTGGCTGATGGAGTGAAGGGGATGAGAAGAGGTGGATAGAAACACAGAGATGTTGTTTGGGAACAGGTGGGAGGAGGTGAATGGTAAAGCAAGAGAGAAGTTTTCCTCTACAGTTCTGGTCAGATAGCCAAAGATGTCAGTCAACCCTAGCTGTTAAATATGTCAAAGTCCCCTCCGTAATGGTGTGGCAACTAAGTAAATGCCTGGTTTAGCTCCAGAGAAGACAGGTACATAGGCATCCGGCATTGGCCGTTTCTCTCCATATTCAGGCTGGATGCATGAAAGGCATATCAAATCTGCTTCTTATAAGGCCAGGCCACAGCCTATCGCACAACACACTACAGTCTAGTTGAACCCTTTCAACAGTATACAGCTGCTAGCAAATTACTATATGCTGTACACTGTAAGAAGGTACCTTAAATACTGCCTTTCTGTTGAATTGGATGTGTAGGTGGTAGGTCCAATCCAATAAACGCAAGCTTCCCCATATACAGTATAACCATAGCCTTTCTATAGGACACGTGGTGACCCTGAACGCCAATCATCTCGTATTCCCAGCGGTGTGTTCAAAGGTGTGTTCAAGGGGCTCTCGAAGGTTACTGAATGTTAACAGGCAGATTAGAGGGGCTCTCGAAGGTTACTGAATGTTAACAGGCAGATTAGAGGGGCTCTCGAAGGTTACTGATTGTTAACAGGCAGAGTAAAGGTGCTGCGTGGTCAATCTGATATCTGCAGTGGCCATAGAGCATTTACTGTTTAAAAAAAATAATATATATTTCACCTTTATTTAACCAGGTAGGCCAGTTGAGAACAAGTTCTCATTTACAACTGCGACCTGGCCAAGATAAAGCAAAGCAGTACGACAAAAACAACACAGAGTTACACATAAACAAACGTACAGTCAATAACACAATAGAAAAATCGATGTACAGTGTGTGCAAATGTGGAAGAGTAGGGAGGTAAAGGCAATAAATAGGCCATAGAAGCGAAATAATTACAAATTAGCATTAACACTGGAGTGATAGATGTGCAGATGATGATGTGCAAGTAGAGATACTGGGGTGCAAAAGAGCAAGAGGATAAGTAACAATATGGGGATGAGGTAGTGTGATATGTGATATGACGTCTGCAGAAGTCTGGGCATTTATACTTCTTGTGCTTTGCGGCGCAGCACAGAGCTGTTGTCAAGGAAGTGAGTTTGTGTTTATACAGGACCTCCCGCCCTCACCTACCGTCAACCAATCATGTCAATGCGGAGCGATACGGAGCCCTCCGCATTGTTACAATATTTGAGAGGCACACAGCCATGGGGATTTGGCCTCTGCATGCCTCCATACGAAGCCCCCGACCACATTTTCTGATCAAGTATATATTGGCTTTTAGTGTTGGCCACTCCAGCTCGAGTGGTTGTTGCATCAAGCTGTGCAGTATTTGCATAAGAAAGCAGTACTCTCTTCAGGATATCTTAATCAGTCAACAAGTTTCAATGAAAAGAGGGGCTCATTGATTGGCCTGTCAGTCCACATCCACAATACAGAATGTTTATCGGTGATGCGGCTGACATTTTAAGTCGGATAACGTGCACATCATCACGTTTTGCTCAAGATGTTTTTTTTTAATGTTTTTTTTAAACAATTATTGCACTGTCTCGTCGGAGCGGTAGCTCGTGCAAAAAGAAGCGAACTGAGGTTTGGAACATAAGCTCCTACCCTGAGGACGGGGCTGAAGAGAGCAGTAGGGCTGCAATCTTCTTCCAGGCTGACTACAGATGGACTGGAAGATCGCAATAGTTATTTTACATAGCTAATAACAAAAGGGGTGTGGGTTTCTGCCATGTTTATGTCTCTCCTAGACTTAGATGAGTAAATGAGACTAGAGCACTTGTGATTGAATAGATTCATCGGAGTGGCTGCTGTTCCGGATTCTCTGGAACCCGACTTGCTGTTGCTAAAAATACATAGATTTCTGTGCATGCGGGATCCACTAGCCTACATCCGTTCAGCTGATGCTCAGTCACTCCGTGACTCCGCTGCCGCTTGTACACAAAACAGTTCAAACAAAGGTAGTTCTTTGTCTGTTGTAACCATAGGCTATAGCAAACAAGCACGACACCAGGCGGTTGTCTATCGATTTAATGTTCTTCAACATCATTGGAAACATTGGCTAAACAGAAGGCAGATTGCTGGCTATATGGCAGCATAACTATAAAGATTACACCATCACACAAAACGCTAATTGTTTTGCCCCAATGCAATGTGTAGACTGCGTCTTGCTTCTACGGCAATATCCGTTACAACAGACAGAGAAGGTTTCTGCATCTATATATTTTTTTGGGGAACATTCGTTCAAATTGCAGCTGTTCAGAAATATGAGGCAGAAACGGGCTACTGCATCATACCGATCAAATTGGCTGAGGGTGAGTAAAGAGAGAAATGTGAATGTGTGTAAAAAAAAAAAAAAAAAAAACACATGCGCAGAACCTGATTCGGATCCTTAGATTTTAGAATGAAGTTTCCAGAAGGGCGGGACGGTGGAAAATTGCTTTCTTTGTAGCCTCGGCCTAGTCATTGACCATGTTGACATGCACACAGAATAACGGATAGTAGCTCATATCTCGCTTAAGGTCTTATCCGGGATAAGCTGTTGACATGCACCTTTGATATCCTGCTCATGAGGATCCATGAATAAACAGAATATTCCTCATTTAAATATATGGGTTAAATGGATAGTAACTGAAATATAAACTCTGACTGTAGGCCTATAACCTCTCACCTGTAGCGTAATACAATATTAACTCCTGCAGAAATATGCATTTCAAGCAGTGAAATTAAACAACAAATTAAAAAAATTGTAGGGGAACAGGGGTGGAGAAATATTTATTTCTTTCAACATCTCTTGAGAAAATGTGAAAGCGTGTGTAATGTGTTATCTTAGACAAGCATACAGTATGCACCCAAGAAAAACTGAAGTCTTATCAGAAACTTGTTTCGTCTTTTTCTCAGCTTTTCATTTCCTTTGAAACTGATGACATTCGGACATAAAGGACCAATCTTTCCACTGTTTTGGAGTTATTGTGTTTTCTCCGGGGGGGGGGGACTGAGAGACAGATACATATACAGAGACAGACAGACCTGTGTTGTTGAGTCCAAACAGCAGAGGGCTGGAGATGGCGAAGGAGAGGAACCACACAACAGCAATCATCAGAGCCACCCTCCTCCTGGAGCTGTATCTGGTGTTATACAGCATGGGCATCGCCACCGCCATGTACCTGCACACACACACATGCAGTATTTAGAGCTAACGCCTACACACACGCACGTGCACACAAAGAATCCCGCACGCACACAAACACCTTGCCCACCACCGCCCACACACAGTTCCGTTGCATTGTCAGTCTCATTCACCAGTCAAACACAAACAAAAGCTGTCCAAGTCAGTTTCACAGTGCAGCAGCGTGACAAACCACTCTAAGAGCCCTCCATAGAAAGCCTGGTGTGAGGAGAGGAGACTGTCATCCCTCCAAAGGGCTGGTAGTCAGGGACAGATACGAAAGAAGAACAGTACCCACACTAAGCCCTGAGACATGGCTTCACATTCAGAGCGAATCAATCTACAAAGGGACAAACTAGGCTACAACTATTGAGGCTGCTGTAATTGTCCATTTCTTTCACTGGTTTTAAAAGGGGAAGGATTTGGTTGGACAAAATAAGCTCATGTTAAGAAGAAGATAATGATACTTGCGAAGTGAGGAGGTTACCCAAAAAGACAGGAAATGTTTTTCTGATGGGAAATTGTTTTCTTTATGGGAAAAAGAACAATAACAAACCATAAAAAAATTAATTTCCCATCAGGAGACATTACCATCACCTTAAAATACGTTTTTGCTGCACGGGCACAATGAAATCAATCCAGATTTTGAAGACAGTGTGAGAAGAGAGTGATGGGAGGAGAATGAGCGAGACAGACAGACAGACATTGTAGATAGAGCGATAGATACTGGAGAGAGAGAATGAGAGATATACTGTAGTAAGATAGATACTCTAGATAAATACTGTAGTTAGATATAGAGAGAGTGTGAGTACCTGTCGATGCTGATGGCACAGAGGTTGAGGATGCTGGCAGTACACATCATGACGTCCAGGGTCAGGAGGATGTCACAGTGGATGAGACTGAAGCGCCACTCCCCTACCACCTAGGAAAGGGACACATTATTATTACATGTGCTCCGGAACAGCAGGGGTTTGTAATTCATGACCCTGATCAAAATGAGTGCCCTACATAGGGTACCATTTGAGACGCAGCCATGCTGATGCATTATTGACTGCTACCTTGACATTATCGGAGGGCTTTTGAAACACCTATGAATGAACTAGTGTAGAGAGCCTAGGAGGTGAAGACGGGGAACGAGACAGAAAAACACTGGCTGCCAGATGGATAGAAACACGCACGCACGCACGAACCCACACACACACACACCCACCTCCAGGTAGACGCCCCAGGGCATGACCAGGGTGGCCAGCAGCAGGTCGGACACGGCCAGGGAGACAATGAGGTAGTTGGTGGTAGTCTGGAGGGAGCGCTCGCGCGACACCGCCACACAAACTAGCACGTTGCCGAACACCACACAGAAGATGAGCAGCACCAGCAGCACAGCGTAGAAGTTATAGGGAGGGGAGGAGGGCAACGGAGAGCTGGAGCAGTTGGACGGAGAGAAGGAGGAGGTGGAGAGGGAGAAGGAAGAGAAAGGGTTGGAGGTGAGGGAGATGGAGAGGGACAGTGTGGCAGAGGAGAGGGAGGGGGGGTATGATGGAGAGAGGGAGGAGAAGCCTGACTCATCTGTCTCATTGGGGAAAGTAGTCATCATGCTCCTCTGGACAGAGAGAGTCTGGAACAGTCTGAAAAAGTAACAAGAGAGACTAATAGCATCAAGAGTTATAACTCATAATTAGAAACACAAGCTCTACAACTCTGTACCTTGTATATACAACACATACAGTAGATATATGTACAATTCAACTATCTCAGCTCAATGCAGATTGGAGTTGTACATCCTGTTTGATTCCCATATGGGCCACACATATCAAATGTCTTTGTTGTTACTTCGCATCAGTCGCTTTGGATAAAAGCATCTACTAGATGCCCATATTTTTCTACTTTAAGTGAATTACAGTGGTATTCTTCATTCGATTGGCAGTTTTATTCCACCTTTAGCCTATTTCTCAAACATAGCACCTCTACCCTCCAATGTTTCAGACAGATTGGCTTTGAGATACATAATTAAAAGGGAGAGATCTAAAGCTCCCTCCCTGACCCTCTACATTACCCAACATACCTACACCAGCCTACATATAGTGCATTCGGAAAGTATTCAGACCCCTTGACTTAACATTTTGTTACGTTACAGCCTTATTCTAAAATGGATCCCACAGACTCGTCCTCTGTGGGAGACAGGATAATAACAACATATTATTACATGAGAAGAACATAACCTACATCAGAAGCATACCATCTTACTAACCTACATCAGAAGCATACCATCTTACTAACCTACATCAGAAGCATACCATCTTACTAACCTACATCAGGTGATAACTTAGCCTATACTACGCTGTATAAACGTATGTACAGTGCATTCGGAATGTAAAGACCTCTTGACCTCTTTTTTATTTTGGGAAATGTATAAATACAAAAACGGGAATATTACATACAGTACCAGTCAAAAGTTTGGATACACCTACTCATTCCAGGGTTTTTCTTTATTTTTACTATTTTCTACATTGTAGAATAATAGTGAAGACATCAAAACTATGAAATAACACATATGGAATCATGTAGTAACCAAAAAAAGTGTTAAACAAATCAAAATATATTTTATATTTGAGATTCTTCAAAGTAGCCACCCTTTGCCTTGATGACAGCTTTGCACACTCTTGGCATTCTCTCAACCAGCTTCACGAGGAATGCTTTTCCAACAGTCTTGAAGGAGTTTCCACATATGCTGAGCACTTGTTGGCTGCTTTTCCTTCACTTTACGGTCCAACTCATCTTAAATGGGTTGAGGTCGGGTGATTTTGGAGGCCAGGTCATCTGATGCAGTCCGAAGTTTACATACACTTAGGTTGGAGTCATTAAAACTCATTTTTCAACCACTCCACACATTTCTTGTTAACAAACTACAGTTTAGGCAAGTCGGTTAGGACATCTACTTTGTGCATGACACAAATCATTTTTCCAACAACTGCTTAAAGACATTATTTCACTTATAATTCACTGTATCACAACTAAGTGCCTCTTTGCATGACATCATGGGAAAATCAAAAGAAATCAGCCAAGACCTCAGACAAAAAAATTGTAGACCTCCACAAGTCTGGGTCATCATTGGGGGCAATTTCCAAACGCCTGAAGATACCAGGTTCATCTGTTCAAACAATAGTACGCAAGTATAAACACCATGGGACCACGCAGTCATCATACTGCTCAGGAAGGAGACGCGTTCTGTCTCCTAGAGATACTTTGGTACGAAAAGTGCAAAGCAATCCCAGAACAACAGCAAAGTACCTTGTGAAGATGCTGGAGGAAACAGATACAAAATTATCTATATCCACAGTAAAATGAGTCCTATATCGACATAACCTGAAAGGCTGCTCAGCAACTTGTTTGGTCATGGCCATTACTGGAAAAAAATAGATGCTTCATGATGCATTTATGATGGGTCTAAAACACTGTCAGTCATAATACTAGGTACTTTATACTTTACCTGGGATAAATATCATACATACAGTTGAAGTTTGAAGTTTACATACACCTTAGCCAAATACATTTAAACTCAGTTTTTCACAATTCCTGACATTTAATCCTAGTAAAAATTCCCTGTCTTAGATCAGTTAGGATCACCACTTGATTTTAAGAAAGTGAAATGTCAGAATAATAATAGAGATGATTTATTTCAGCTTTTATTTCTTTCATCACATTCCCAGTGGGTCAGAAGTTTACATGCACTCAATTAGTATTTGGTAGCATTGCCTTTAAATTGTTTAACTTGGGTCAAACGGTTCGGGTAGCCTTCCACAAAATTGGGTGGCCAATTCCTCCTGACAGAGCTGGTGTAACTGAGTCAGGTTTGTAGGCCTCCTTGCTCACACACGCTTTTTCAGTTCTGCCCACACATTTTCTATAGGATTGAGGTCAGGTCTTTGTGATGGCCACTCCAATACCCTGACTTTGTTGTTTAAGCCATTTTGCCACAACTTTGGAAGTATGCCTGGGGTCATTGTCCACTTGGAAGACCCATTTGTGACCAAGCTTTAACTTCCTGACTGAAGTCTTGAGATGTTGCTTCAATATATCCACATAATTTTCCTCATGATGCCATCTATTTTGTGAGGTGCACCAGTCCCTCCTGCAGCAAAGCACCCCCACAACATGATGCTGCCACCGCCGTGCTTCACGGTTGGGATGGTGTTCTTCGGCTTGCAAGCCTCCCCCTTTTTCCTCCAAACATAACGATGGTCATTATGGCCAAACAGTTCTATTTTTGTTTCATCAGACCAGAGGACATTTCTCCAAAAAGTACGATCTTTGTCCCCATGTGCGGAGCAGGCCTCTTTGCTGATGCCGCATTTGACTTTGAATGTGTGTTTGCATGACCTCAGCTCAGCCTATCAGAAAATACTGGGCCAGCCCATCTTGGTAAGGGGGCCAGCCGTTGCCCACTGATCAGCCAAAGGCTGATTATATATTACTATAACAATTTTCTTTTAGCAAAAATCATTAAATAAAGGCCAATGGGCCGCTGTTCATGTCACTATTCTTATTGTTTTATTTGTATATTAAAACAATATTTCTACCAGCCCACCCAAACAAGACAAATGGTCCAGCCCATCTGGCAATTGCCAGAATTGCCAGATGGCCAATTCGCTCCTGGTATAATAGGCCTATTTTACACAAAAAAATGAACGAATTAAAGGCTAAAAGTGGTCAGCAACTTTTTTACATGTGGAGTGATAATTTACATGACCATTTCTACCAATCTGCATGCCAGTTAGGACCTTTGATTTTCATATGGGCATTTGTGTCAAACAGAAAATACACTGATGAAAATAAATATCCATTATAAATCACATTGGCTACACCGCATGGCAGTTGGTTCAGGTTCTTTCAATTGCATGAAATATGGTCTCTCTATGCCTGTCTGCCTTTATTCTAGCCTTCTCTGTCTTCAGCTTTTGCTAGCAAACATGACAAATTGTATGAACTATTCTGGGCCCTCAGAGATTCCCGCGCCCGTGATCTCCAGACATACAGCTTTATTTGTGCAAGGGAGAAGAAGCGTTCAGGTATTTTATGCAGGATTCCGCAGGATATATCGTTACAGAGCATTACATTTTCCACTTTCACCCTGAGGCTAGGTGGTTATCGAAGGGGAGAGTGATGGAAAGATTTTTCAAATACAAAAACAGACTTTGTTACTTCCTGTTCGAGGTGAAGGAAAAATGACTGAAATGGGACAGCTCATTAGTTGTGGTTAAAAAGTTAAGACAATCAGAAATAATACAGGTACAGTAAGTGCCAATTTAAAGGAAACCCCTACATAAAGTGTCTTAATAGGGCCTTGAGCCATCATGGGCCAGAACAGCTTCAATGCGCCTTGGCATAGATTCTACAAGTGTCTGGAACTCAATTGGAGGGATGCGACTCCATTCTTCCACGAGAAATTCCATAATTTGGTATTTTGCTGATGGTCATGTAAAACTCTGAATCAGGAGCCGCTCCAGAATCTCTCATAAGTGTTCAATTGGGTTGAGATCTGGTGACTGAGACAGCCATGGCATATGGTTTACATCATTTTCATCAAACCATTCAGTGACCACTTGTGCCCTGTGGATGGGGGCATTGTAATCCTATGGGGGCATAGCCATGGTAGCCAAAATAATGGCCTGCCCAGCATTTTTATACATGACCGTAAGCATGATGGGATGTTAATTGCTCAACTAATTCAAATCAAAATGTTATTTGTCACATTTACAGAATACAACAGGTGTCGACCTTACCGTGAAATGATTACTTACAAGCCCTTAAACAACAACGCAGTTTTAAGAAAATAGACTTAAGAAAATATTTACTAAATAAACTCAAGTAAAAAAATTTTTTTTTTACAATAAAATAACAATAATGAGGCTACATACAGAGGGTACCAGTACCGAGTGAATGTGTGGGGGAACAGGTTAGTCGAAGTAATTTGTACATGTAGGCGTAAAGCGACTATGGATATTTAATAAACAGCGAGTAGCAGCAGTGTAAAAACAAAGGGGGAGGGGGGGGTCAATACAAATAGTCTGGGTGGCCATTTGATTAATTGTTCGGGAGTCTTATGGTTTGGGGGTAGAAGCTGTTAAGGAGCTTTTTGGACCTAGACTTGGTGCTCCGGTACCGCTTGCCATGTGGTAGAGAGAACAGTCTATGATTTTGGTGACTGGAGTCGGACAATTTTTGTGCTTTCCTCTGATACCGCCTGGTATAGAGGTCCTGGATGGCAGGAAGCTTGGCCCCAGTGATGTACTGGGCCATACGCACTACCCTCTGTAGAGTATTACGGTTAGATGCCGAGCAGTTGCCATACCAGGCGGTGATGCAATCAGTCAGGATGCTCTCGATGGTGCAGCTGTAGAACTTTTTGAGGATCTGGGGACCCATGCCAAATCTTTTCAGTCTCCTGGGGGGGAAAAGGCGTTGTCGTGCCCTCTTCACGAGTTTCTTGGTGTGTTTGGACCATGATAGTTTGTTGGTGATGTGGGCACCAAGAAACTTTAAACTCTCAACCCACTCCACTACAGCCCTGTTGATGTGAATGGGGGTGTGTTCGGCCCTCCTTTTCCTGTAGTCCACAATCATCTCCAATTCAGAAACCACACCTCTGTGGAAGCATCTGCGTTCAACCCTTACAAAAAAAGATTGCAGTCAGAGTGCAGTATAACTTCAGTGCACTGCTGCATAACTGCAGTTAGAGTGCAGTATGCTGCAAATACGGCATCCAAAAGAACAGTTTTTTTTAATGCAGTCATTTTGCAGTGTAACTGCAGTTCAACTGTAGTACACTGCAGTTATTCTGCAATTACTGTGACCAAAATAGCACAATCAACTGCAGTTTCAAAACTGCAATCTTTTTTGTAAGGGAGTATACTTTGTATCTCTTATTTACAATATATTTTTCTCCTACTTCCTTTAGTCCTTTGACTGACAGGAAATCAATATGTTTAACAACAAAGGTAAACTGTCAGTACTGTTCGGCAAATGGGCTTGTTGTGAAAAAGCTCTACATGGCAGTGCTTATGGGAAATCATGGAAAGTGGGTACAAAGCGTGTTCTAAGACTTGTTTCATGGATAAAAAAAGTACCTAATTTTAGATAGAGATGAGCTATGTCAAAGAGGTGAATTGAGATAACATTGTTGTTCTATACTGTATGTGTCAGCACTTCTTTAAGCCATACTTAATTAAAGTAAATTATGCAGATGAAGACTCAAAAACGATCCTGTGAAGTAGGTAGTCCAGACTTTTCATTAAATAAGAACCCCCTCTCTTGCTCTCTTCTCAGGGAAAACATCCCATTCATCTCTCTTTCTCTGACAAGCCTTTTCTCCCTAAAAATGGTTGTGTTGGAAAGAGATATTTAACAGCCACCTCATTCTTTTTAGTATACGTCCCTAACTTGTAACTGTTAAATATCTGGTCTCTAAATGACAACAACCCATGTACTGGATCATCTCTCTGTCCTTCCATGCGCTCTTTCTCCCCGTCTTCTCTCCCTCCTTGTCTGTCACATGGACTCTAGACAGGTCTAGCACAGCTTTGGCCTGGTTAGTCGCAACAAAAAACACTTTTAAAAAACATGTGCCCAACCTTGTTCTAGCGAAAGCCAGTCTGTAATAAATATTTCACTGGGCAGCAACAATCATGGGAGGGAAAGGGAGGAAATTGAGCAGCACGAATAAATCGTCAGTGTTGAGAGAGGATGGAGGATGGACTCCGTGACGTGGCTGGGCTGGCTGCCGCATTAGCATCCCACTGCTGAGAGTTGGTGGGAAATGAATGAATAAATACTGACTGGTATATTTTAAATCCCTCACTTCTCTCAGACTCAACGCTCCATGATCTACTATTCCTCTCACTGCTTATTAAGACCATGATCAGCTCTAGAAAAACTATTTTGTTTAAGAGTTTTTATATTTACAATGACGGTCTGGCAAGAGGCCTCATATGGGGTAGGGGTGGGGATTAAAAGATTATCAATGCTTCATGATACCCAAAACCAAAACTAGTTCCACAGTATACAAATGTAAAAACTGTTTCTGAATATTACAATCATTATCACTCTTATCTGCCAACCTGATCTGGCAGACGAAAAGCTGCTCCTTTCAGATCCCAGGTACCACCTGCTATCATTGTGCCCTTGAGCAAGGCACTTAACCCGTACATGGCTCCAGGGGCGCTGCACTGAGGCGGACCCTGTGCTGCTCCCAATGTGTGGTGTGTGTTTGTGTCTGGGGGGGGGGTCGGGAGCAGAGCAAAGACTATCATTTATTGATGGACTAATAAAGTACTTTACTTGTCTTGTCCATGTTTAGAAGCAGAAATGCTGGTGCATCAAGTATCTCAGAGTAGGAGTGCTAATCTAGGACCAGGTCTGCCCTATCAATGAGATCTTACTGTATACTAAAAGGCTCAACTGATCAAATAAGCACTCCGACTGACTTTTAATACATACAGCCCCTGGACTCATTACTAGTCTTAACAATGTAGGTATATTTAGTCCCATTCGTTTTCTAGGGGAGTCAACCACTCTCAAAGGGTTTTTCTAGGGGAGTCAACCACTCTCAAAGGGTTTTTCTAGGGGAGTCAACCACTCTCAAAGGGTTTTTCTAGGGGAGTCAACCACTCTCAAAGTGTTTTTCTAAGCTCCTGCTGGGATGCGGACCTGCTACCTGACATTATAAAGTGATAGTTCCTGCAGCTAATTCTCAGGCTCTCAGTGGAAACCCACCCTACGTGCATGAATGAAGGAACAGCTTGTTCAGTAGAGCCCTAGCCCTCTAACGTGATGCGAGAGTGCTTTGGTGACGACGACCCATTTGATCGGCCACACTCAGGGGCGTGTGTATGTGTGTGGTAGTATGGTCACTTATAGCTAAAGATCATTGGAAAGAGGGGACAGGGGATCAAGAGTGCTCATGGAAATGACATACTCCATATCGAGATAAACGGTGGGAGAGAAGGATACTGAGAGAGACAGAATAATTGTCAGTAAGCTCAAATGGCAAGGAAGAGGGGAACGAGAAGTTGAGATCAAATGGAAAGTTGAGGACTTCCAGATATGTGAAGGGAAACGTCAAAAAACGTAATACCATGGACTGAAGTCACATTGAAGAGAGATCCCACTACTACTAGACATGTGGAAGTACAACATCCTCAGCATGGTTTTATTCATTGAGTGGTTATTTTAGGACCAACTACTCATGTGGGCACAAGTACACACAGACACAGAGACATAGACCAGATAACATAAAAACACAGAGACAGGTAACCCAAATGGCAACAAAATGATGAGTAAAAAAGTAGGTTAAACTGCAACTTACCCTCACTCGGCTGTAGTGGTAGTCAGTCCCATACCCTCCGAACAGAGAACTGCAATAGACAGCAGACAGTATGAAAATGTATGCACTCACTACTGTCACTCTGAATAAGCAGAAAATGGAAAATGACAGCAGAGTGAATCAGTAAGTCACCACTCAGTCTGCTCTGAGCCTGCCAACCCTCTCCTGTCAGAGCTCACACCTCAACCTCTATAACGTACAACACACTCACTCCCTCTACTCCTCAATGAGTGTTCCAGCAGTAAATCCCTTCTCTCCACCTCTCTCTGGTTTTCATGCTCTGTCCGTTCCTCCAAGTGATTTAGCGGTACTCTCCCTCTCTCTTTTCCCCCCTCCTCTCTCGTTAGTGGCTCCTAGGATCAGATCCAGTGAGCAGTGTGTGTGTGTGTGTGTGTGTGTGCGCACACTCTCTTTAGGAGACGAGACGCTCACTTGTCTTAAAACCTATTCAGAAAAAAAACTGACAGATGAAAACAAATGAACTGCGTGGGTAAAAAGCTCTCTAAAGCTCTCTAATTGTGCAACAAATTAAAATCATCCATATACATTTGGCTGTGCTCGCAATGAGTAGAAGCAGTAGAGGAGATCAGAGAGAAATGAGACATGGAAGACAATTCGAAGGGAAAATGTATATGCTTCATTAAAGCATAAACGGGGATAGCAATGGGTGAGGGCAGGCAGTATGAGATAGGCAGTGTCATCTAACTCACTTGAAAACACAGTGAGAGTAAGAATTATATCTCATAATTATAACAGATAGTTCAGTGAAGTTGGTTAGTGCCCAAGTACTGAAGCCAGCTATTCACTCAGTTTGTTTTTCATCGTACAAACAGACACCCCTTCGGACTACGAGTCATTTAATTTTGGCCTCTTTTGTAAAAAAGTTCTGTAAAATCTGCAGGAATTCCTCTAAAAATAATGGAAATCTGTTCAAGTATTCCCACAAATAAAAAGATAGACATACAGTATAAGATTGTGTCTTTATTTTAAAATATATATTTTGGGCTTACTTGGTAAATTTGCAGTGTACGAATTATTTTGCAGTGTACGAATTATGTTGCAAGCCCCAGTCCATCAGCTCTGACAAAAATCGGGTCCGCGGCTGAATCTAGTTGCCTACCCCTGCCTTAGAAGTTAAGATAAGACAGCACACTATCGGGAAAGGTAATTAAACCATCTCCAATGAAGCAGCCCTTTAAGCCTCTCTGTGTCTATCATGTTTCTCTGCTACTTGAACTTTGAACAAATTAGGTACAAATCAAAACCCCTTCATCCAATTACAGTATCTCAGTAAATAACTCACTTAAAATGATCATGACTGCTGGTTTGTTCCATGCACAAAGCTCTCACCAATGCCCCTCACTGGGAGCATAATGTGATCTACACAGTATAGCTGAGACCCAATTCTTTACCGTTCTTCCAAAGTGCACACTTTCTCGCATGTACTTTACAATGGGGTAAACTCCTTCCAGCCAATGCGTACACCATTCCTATGCGTTATGATCTGTGACAGGGAGTGTGCAAGTGTACACTTCTGGAAAAGGGTGGAGATTCGGGACATAGCCAATGAGACAGCAAGCTTAGAGACTGTGTATAAGGTACCTCAGGTGGTCCAGACAATGGTACAGCCTACACATTGACAACTTGAGGAAGTACAGTAGAGCTGGATAAAAATATTGTGTGTGACACACACAACTCATTAACAGGAATACTTGACTATGGTATAATACTCAAAGTACATCAGAATGTAGCCATATAGCTATAAAATGTCAATATTTGACTAAGAAATAGCCTATCAGATTAAGAAAAACAGTATAGACAACACTATGAAGTGAAAAGGGCCTTACTTTGCACAGGATAAACTCTCAGATCTACCAGTCTCTCTATTTCAAGGACATGCCAAATATGTCAAAGGAATATGAGACCATACAAAAAATAAAAGCTTTTGAAACATCTATGAATCAATCTGGTGCTCCAAATGGAATTAAGTATAAACTCCTAAAAGGCTTGTAAAAAAAAATGAAAGGCATTTCAACATTAACAATGTTGAGTATGTTGTGTCAGGTAATGAATGTCTAAAACTGTATGCATTCATCTCACACCACTGACACCCCCCCCCCCTAAAAAAGAAGTCTGAAAATGATTTCCTTTCAAAATAACCATGGCAGAGAATTCAAATATTTTATCTTAATTTCTCTCCTCTCCTCCCTCTCTTGCTCTTCTTCCGTTACCCTAATCCCCTTGACTGGAGAGCAGAAGACCCAGACGCCCAGGGGAGGGAAACATGGGTAGAAGTGAATTAGAGGGGGGGAGGGGGGCGAGATGATAGAGAATGGAGGGATGGAAACAGCATGAATAGAGGAAAGAAGGATGGGGTCCATTCAAATTAGAGGGTGTACAATTCATTAAAAAATGCATTATTTTAATTAATCAAATGTTTATTTTTGGGGAGAAGAATCTGAAAGCAAAGCTAAGATGCTGTAATAAACAAGTCGAATCCAGACAGGAAAAATAAGGATGATGAACACATATCACATACTTACAAAAATAACCAAGCAAAAACAGGACTTATTGGATCCTCACACAATAGTTTCTGTTTACAATTCAAAAAGCATACAACATGAATAAAACAAAAGTACACGTAATTCTACAGCACTACATGCTACAAATTACACTACAATCCCATGCATTTGCCCAAAGCGGACTTGCTGAAAAATAAAATAGTAAGATGAGAGGAATACCAACCATTCCTTGAAGCCTATTTCATGTTCCTACATAGCAACAAGGACAAAGGCCTTATTTTCTATTCATATTTCGTGGTCGTTGGCCTCGATTGTCAGTGACCTTAAATAACTAACAAACACCTGTACGCCTGTAAACGGCACCCTATTCCCTATGTAGTGCACTACTATCGACCAGGGCCCATAGGGCTCTTTATAGAGAATAGGGTGCCATTCCGGCTACACCTAGATCTCTTTATGTTGCTCCTAACACATACACTCCCCTCTATCAAAGCCAGTGGCTTTTCAGGACATGATAACTGGAGTTTTGACATGGACCCTGAGGTAGTGGAGGTAAAGCAGAGATATGTTGTTTTAAAAAGCCCTGAAAGAGAGACAGATAGGCGAGTTATTTTTGTGCACCGGTACCAATAAGTCTTTGAAGATATGCCATCTCTGGTAGGGAAACCATTTCATCCATCTCTCTGGATGGCCTCAGGTAAAGTTAAGGCATTTGTACCAAAATGGCACGTTGCTTGGTTTCATTTACCTAGGGATCTGAGAAGAGCTAATGTCTATGGCTTCAATGTACACCTCTCCTACCCTTTTGGACAGGTACAATACTGTTGTGTGTGTGTTTGTGTGTGTGTGAGCACGTTGGCAAATGCAAGTCTCAAGGGACAACAGTGTAGGGCTGATATGGCAGCGTCTTCTGTCGATCGTTGATGGCAAAAATCCATGTGGGTTTGACAAAGCTTAAATTACCATTCTCCATCAGTGCCTGTGGCAGAGAGAAAGCGAGAGTGGGAGAGAGAGAGAGAGAGGGGAAAATATATCAGGTGGGAATCTGTTTAATTATAAAGGGGTAGAGACTGAACCCTTGGAGGGCATGAGGGTTCGCTAGCCAATATTTAAAATGGTACAGCAAATAGGTCAACAACATATATATTTCAATAGCTAGTGACTTGGCAGAGGCACTTTCCATTGCAAATGAGCTTGCGTGGAATACAGACGTCCGTGTAACAGACCTACATCAAAAGGCAACTAACCACGCACGTCCAATATCAGATCAAACATCAGTGATGTACAAAAAAGGCCCCGGGGTAGGTAAACATCGCATCAAAAGATTCTCCATGTCCTAGAATCTGATCTTTTAAAAAATATAAATAAACCTTATCCAGGAAAAATGTACTAATTATTTCACTTAAGATAATCATGTAGAGTGTCAATGTTATTTCATTCCAAGACTTTCAATGAGGAAAATATCATGATGCATTACTCTCTTTTTGGGAGCAGACTGTGAATTGATCACTTTACATAGATGACTAGCATTCTAACTCCCTGGAGTCATTACCTTTTTTACAAAGACACCTTTATAAGTGTGTGTGTGTGTGTTACACAATCATGTTTGTGGTGTGTGAGTGTGCGCTTGCCTTCTCGTGTATCACTCTAATATTTGTGTGTGTGTGTGTGTGCGTAACATCAAGAGGTCTTTCGAGGAAACAAAAGGGAGGTCACACTTACGTCTTCAAAGGAGTCGTGCCATCCCTCGCTGGTGACAACAAACTGGACCTGCTCACTCATGTAGTCCTCCACCTCCCTGAAGAGGGGGGGGAGAGGGGAAGAGGAACAAAGAAAGAGAGAGAGATATGGGGAGGGGAAGAGGTTGAGGAGAGTGCCAAAGCTACCTGTCTCAACGGAGATCCAAACACTGCTTTAGAAAAGGTACAATGACACACAAGCCCTCATCCGCTGATCACTTGCATTAACTCTAAAAGTACTAGTAAAGTACTACTGTTACAGGAAAATCTACCCTACTCTCATTCTGGAGTCAGTCTCTCTTCTCCCTACCCGTTGAAGGCGATGATGTACCGCAGGAGTAGGCGCCTGTCATTGTTGGGGAACTTGCCGTAGAGGAAAAATCGCTTTCCAGTTAGGAAATCTAAAAAGGGTAGTAAGAAAATGAAAGATCAGCATGAGAGCAAGACTCCCTGCATAGCATTACAGTAATCATCATTGTTCATCACTGATGGGGAAAAAGAGAAGAAATTGTCTGCAATTTGACAACTTGACGTTTGTGAGCGTCGTGAAAAACCAGTGTGGCTGACAGAAAAGCACTTTATTGATTTAGAATAACATGAACAATGAGCGAGAACAAACTGCCAGCACAGACTGTACAGAGAGAGGCAGACAAGGTCAGACAGACAAAGAGACAGACCTGGTAGCTCAGGGATGGGCTCGTCCTCCTCGGCCTCAGCGTCAGTGTTCTCGTCAGTCGACCCCCCAAAAGGGTCCTCCTCCTCCACTCCTTTTCTCTCCTTCTCTCCTTTCTTCTGCCGACTCTCGCTCTCCACCCTGCCGACGGGAGAGAGAAAAGTTGTTTATGAAAGGGGGGTTATGAAACTACTGACTGATGCTCTGCTGGTGTCCTTGAATGAAGAGATGCCACACCTGTTCATTACGTTGTGATGCCGCACAACAAATACAACAGACAGAACCAGACATTTCTCCCCACATACAAAACAAACATCCAGGCTCTCTTCAGATTACTGAAAGAGCGAGGGGAATGTTTGATGCAAGACCATTTCAGTATGGCAGAGTTTTAGACTTGTATTGATGCTCACAACAAAAATAGAGACAGCGCCATCCAACAACTAATGAATCAAAATGAGAACAATCTGTGCCTCCCGGGTAGCGCAGTGGTCTAAGACACTGCATCACAGTGCAAGCTGTGCCACCAGAGACTCTGGGTTCGAGCCCAGGCTCTGTCGCAGCCGGCCGCGACCGGGAGGCCCATGGGGCGGCGCACAATTGGCCCAGCGTCGTCCGGGTTAGGGAGGGTTTGGCCGGCAGGGATATTCTTGTCTCATCGCGCACTAGCGACTCCTGTGGCGGGCCGGGCGCAGTGCACGCTGACCAGGTCGCTAGGTGTACGGTGTCTCCTCCAACACATTGGTGCGGCTGGCTTCCAGGTTGGATGCGCGCCATGTTAAGAAGCAGTGCGGCTTGGTTGGGTTGTGTTTCGGGGGACGCATGGCTCTCGACCTTCGCCTCTCCCGAGTCCGTACGCGATGAGACAAGACAGTAACTACTAACAATTGGATACCACGAAATTGGGGAGAAAAAGGGGGTACATTATTATTATTATTTTTTTTTAATAAATATCTCTCTGTTGATCTCTCTCCTACCTACACCCGCCAACATGAGGATCAAGTTATCTTGGTCCCAGACCTTTGTGCTGTCTGGCCAACTCCTACAGTCACTGGGTAACTCCTACGGTCACTGGTCACTGGGCAACTCTGATAGCACAGAGATCTGAGACCAGGCTAGGGCAGAGGCACTGTCAACCAGTAGGAATGGCTTTGACACCCGCTACAGTCAAATATTAATAATATCCCACTCATGTTCATTTGATGGTGTTAGTTACCTCTTCAGCTCGTCCTCCGTATCCATGCCAGACTCATCTTCTGTGGGAGACAGGAGAATAACAACATTTTATTACATGAGAAGAACATAACCTACATCAGAAGCATACCATCTTACTAACCTACATCGGGTCATAACTTAGTCTATACTATGCTGTAGAAACGTTTGTAAGTGCTTCACCCATACCTCTAAGCTTTGCTCTACCAAAATAAAAAGGCCTTGTACTTAGGCCCTAGTTAAAGGCTAGGTTTCCTTAATATGTATTTTCCAATCAGTGCAGATGGAGACAAGGAAAATAAGCTACTTCTAGTCTATTGAGATGCACCCAGTCGCGATTTATTCTTCTTCCCTCTTTCATGTTTTGAGGTACGTGATGCGTTAGTAAAGACGTTCTCGTCTCACTAATGCGCCCGGAACACTTACTCGTGGCCTCACATTACCATAGCAATTAGAATCATGCACAAGTCTCTCGGCAGCGATTGCACTACGCAAGTGCTTCTTTCCGATCTTTCGCTCCCCTTGTCCTCTCCACACGCATCCCTCTCTTCATGTCCTTTTTGCGGCGGTGTTGTCAATCCGTCCGTCCCTCCACGCAATTCATTAAAGCAGTCTGTTCCCAACTTGTCTTCCTCTGTTCTTTCATCCCCATCCTCTTCAGTCTTAGTGGTGTTAGTCTTTCTTTCTTCCTCGGCTAGCTACTTGAGCAAAATGTATTAAGGCGATTGAGCGATTCCATTCACTACATGGTCAAAGAAAAACATTTACGGCAATAACGGCTCTGGTAAGAAAAGGTGACGAAACGAGTCTCTGAAAACGAGTACGGCCAGAGAGTATGTTCCTTTCTCCTCCCTTTCCAACACCATGTCAGGGTCCTTCCATTCTTACACACGTGATTCAGCTGCTATCAACAGTATGTAGTTGTCTGTTGTGAGCACCATTAGCTCATGAGAAAACTGGCAGCAATGATTTACTCAAGTTTATAAATAAGTGGTGAGAATAATGTCCGCTACTAAAATTTGTATCTGTTCTGTTGTTCGTTTAAAAAGCAGTGCTGCACTGAAAATGTCCTTTTCCTCTATCCCCCCATCAGTCAAAAGAACACTCTCTTAGCTCACCTCTCCATTTCCTCTATCCCCCCATCAGTCAAAAGAACACTCTCTTAGCTCACCTCTCCATTTCCTCTATCCCCTTCTTGGAGGCTGGCTGTCCACTTACATTTAGCAGACGCTCTTATCCAGAGCGTGAGTTCATACATTTTCCTACTTCCCCTCCTTCCCAATCCGTTCATCCCTCCTCTCACCTCTATGTCGCTGGTGTACCAGGACAATCTCTTAAGTAAGACATCTTGAGACTACCCTGCTAGCGCCTCTAACTGCACTACAGACATATTGCCCTAGCTAGCAGTTGATCCTCAACGCTAGGCCTATCTCCTGTGGTAGTGTTGATTTACCTTTATTTCAACAGGGAAGTCGTAGGGAGTGAAATCCAATTAAAAGGTTGTCAACAATATTTGAATGAAAGAACGATCAATCAAATTAATGAACTAATTAATGAACTCATATTTTAATGTCCCATATGTTGCCAAGCAGATGTCCCTATGGGACATTAAAGTATTCATTCATTCGTGCATTCTGTAATTAATTCATACATTCAACCCCAGGAAAAACCAAGAGACAGTGGTTGGGGGTGATGCGTTGAGATGCATTTCGATCAGTGATTCTGTCTGTCTGAACCTAGGCAGTGTGTATGATGGAGCTGGGCCATATGGACAAAATTGACTTATTTTCGCTATAACGATAAATCAGTGATAAATGACAGTAAAAACATTTGGGGTGGTGCTAAGGCTGGGCTATATTGACAAAACATGACATTGCGATAAGGGAGCGTGCAATTGGCATGCTGACTGCAGGAATGTCCACCAGAGCTGTTGCCAGAGAATTGTATGTTAATTTCTCTAATATAAGCCATCTCCAATGTCGTTTTAGAGAATTTGGCAGTAAGTCCAACCGGCATCACAACCGCAGACCATTGTGTAGACGAGTGTTTTGCTGATGTCAAAGTTGTGAACAGAGTGCCCCATGGTGACAGTGGAGTTATGGTACGGGCAGGAATAAGCTACGGACAACGAGCACAATTGCATTTTATCGATGGCAATGTGAATGCTCAAGAATACCGTGACGAGATCCTGGAGGTCCATTTTATTAAGGCATGGTGAAATCCATAGATTAGGGCCTAATGAATTTATTTCAATTGACTGATTTCCTCATATGAACTGGAACTCAGTACAAATCAATGAAATTGTTGCATGTGTTTATATTTTTGTTCAGTATAGAACAGTAGCTCTATGAACTGTATATTTCCCGCATTAGTGTTTTGAGCAACGGTCATATGCTTGTGCTTCTCAGAATGCATCTCTCCCTCCACCATGCGCACAGTGGGGAGAGGGAGTGAGAGTCAGCAGCTGACCGCGAAACAGGGACAGGCAGATAGTTTTATAACAGGAATCAAGATAATGCATAGCCTATTACTGTTGACCAAATGGTTTTAGAACAATCTACTGGAACGTTGTGTAGCAAAATCACGGTCATTTGAGGTTTGTCATCCCAGCTCTAATGGAGGTGTGTATAATGGAAACCTGGTTCATCTGCGTCTGTGGAGCCACCATACAGATCCTCCTCCTCTTTCTTGATGGGGGTCTTTCTGGGAGTGGGTTGCCGTTCTTCTTCTTTCCTCTTTTGTGGAGTCTGCCAAGGAGGGAGAGGGCAGTATGGGGGTGGGAATAGGACAAATACAATCGTGCAAATCAGAACAATTACAATTATTTGAAGCAGCATTGTGTTTTTCTTAGGCAATCATGTCATGGCATACTGCTAGGTCATAGAATGGTTTAAGAATCCCATACCCTCCTCTCTTTTTCCTCCTCACTCTCCTCATCCTCCTCTACGTCGCTCCCCTCCGAGCTGGACTCCGCTCCGTCCATCAGGTACCTGGCGGAAAGAGAGGAATGCGGGAAGAAGAGAAAGATCGTTTAAAATAGAGAACTACAAAAAAGGGGTGAGGGGAAAAGAAGCAAAACAATAAGTGGTGAAAACATCTGATTGGGTAAACAAGAAGATTCCCATTAGATGGGCAGCAAAGGGACAATCACACTGGCTGAAATTCTACACAAAGGTTCAAATGTTGGAAGAACAACATCTGAAAAGTGCAAAAAATTACTTCATGTTCCAGACAGACACAGAACAGTCACAGATCACACACACACAGTACCAGAAATCAGCACCATGGACAGCACAGCATCCACATACTTCCCTCTTCCTGTTAAGTGGATTTGTTTTACACTTGGAGGTGGTTCTGTCCCCTACAATGATGTATTTGCAGTATGTAAATTGAACAAAATAAATTAACTGATGCAATACCGATAAATAGATTGATAAGTTTAACATTAATGTGCACCAGATTTTGTATTACCCTTTAAATTACTTGATTGTAGCCATCACGTGTCGCATTAACAATCACCCATATTAACAAAACGTATTTCATTTCAAACTTCACATTTCCTTAGCATAGGCTACTATGCTATACTAAAATGCCTGCAATAAGTGATCGCTATGGTCAGTGTTGATAACTTCCGGTTTATCTTTCCAGCTCTAACGTAAATATATATTTTATACATTACTGTAAATGGAAATGTTGTTTTGCAAATGTTAAAGTGCTACTACGCAGACAGGGTGGAAACACATTTATGCACACTACCTGGAATCTGAGGAGCTAAGTTCCGTGAGGAATTCAAAAGGCGGTCAAACTAAGAAAGTATATGGATTTGACGTCACATTATTTACTGGGCCTATATCTATTCTCAACCTCTACCTCCGTATCACCGTATAGAACATGACATACTGGAGTATCAATGTCATGTGCTGACAAGACAAATGCCCTTTTTGAAGTGGAATCAGGCCATTCACACCAGTAAATAGGTTTTTACGACACCTATCAAGGGGTGCCTGTGTGTCAGTGCCCTCCGAGCCACCCCACAGAAAGGGACTGAGAGGGTCCTATGACGAGCAAGCGTGGCAGTGTCCTTAAGGGAAAGTCCTTAACCTGGTCCGCTCAGGCACGACTAAACCGCTAATGTGTTCTATGAAAAATGTAAGTGGCTTAAATCGCATTAGATTAGGCCGTCCTTGAAGCGAATACATTACGGAATAAAACAATAAGTCTGGATGAGGAGAGAGAGAGGGGCGGCGGGAACAGCGTGTGGCTGTGGCACCCAGATGAAATGGAGCCTCAGCCTCGACAGCGGTGTTGCTAACCCTCTCAAACACACGTCATTCTCAATCAAAGATGCGTTACCTTTTCCACAAACACACGCTCTCCAGCCCCTCAAGTCACCAAGACGACCGCTAAGATGAAATACGGCTATCAAGGGTCATCACTACTCACACTGTTACCGCTCTATTCTGTGCTTTGATTCCTCATATCCTACAGCACTGTTTAGATTGGAAAATGAAAAAGTAGTGTTGTGTAGCGGGTGCACACACACACACACACACACGACTGGCTACATGCTTAGCTTAGAGAGACGGGGTCTGAGACTCTCTGAGCTTCTCAATCCTCTTAGGACACTTCACTTCATATGCAGTGTGGCGAATTACCTAAAGAAATGTATTGAATTGAGTTAAGGAACAGAATTCTCAAAGCTTTACCAGAGGGTAGGTCCTAAAGGAAAAGAGTGATTTGTTTACCTCTGCACTCAGACGTCCCCGGAAGGCTAAGTATTTCATCTGAATTGTGTGGGAAAAGAATATTAGTCTCAATTTCAGGGCCAAAAAAAGAATGAAAGCAGATCAAAACATTTACTGTATGACCATGAGCACATTTAATATGTTAATGTGCCTTTTTGATTAATTACTTCTACAATAAATCAGATTGATCAATATGTCTGATTGTTGATTCAGGTAAATGACGAGCCAAGGGCAGACTAAATATCAAATAATAAAAGTATCAAAAATATAGTGGACTAACATTGTGATGTCGAATAGCTAGCCACTGTATTCACTCGGCTATTGTATTCAAATTCACCTCTATTGGTGACGTAACCGTGACAACAGCACTGTGATCCATTCATGGTCAATACGATCATAATTGCTCCAATCATTTTTTTGTAATGTTTTTTTATTTAAACTTTATTTAACTTCTCATTTGAAATGATGGCCTACCAAAAGGCCTCCTGCGGGGGATTATGCACAATCTGAGGGGAGGAATAAAGTTGTATTTTATCAGTTAAATTTGTCCTTTCATACGAAAATTCCAATTAAGAAAAGGTCAAGGGCTTTACTGGAGGAAAATGGTTATTTGCACAACACTAGATCTTCATCACAAGTTGTTATCTAAGGTAATAATGGTAAAGAGAAAAAAAACTATTTAGGGAATAGAGTGCAATTTGGGACGTAGCCTAGGCCTGTGATTGCTAAAAGGGAATCTAAAAAGGTTTCCGAGGCACTTCAGATGTTACCGACGGACACTAACGCAAAGTTTACTTATGTATTCCCCATTCATTCCATTTTGTTGCCGATTTATCTTGATGCCACTTGAGGGAAGTGTGCTAGCGTGTGCCCCTCCTCTCTTCTTCTGTCCCCTCCTTTCATTTTGAAGTGTTCTCGTAAGGACAAAAGGCCCAAAACATAGCAGTGTTTTTCTGGTTTGAGTTGGGCTGTGTGTTTGTGTACGGGCGTGACGACTGTCTCTCTGTGTTTGAGTATGCGTGTGTCTACGTCTGTGTGTGTGTGTGTGTACGAGCACTAGTCTTCTTCAAAGGAAGTGGACCCTTCAATTACCCATAGCAGATGCAGCTTTTAAATAAGAAATAAATCATTAGAGCTCCGCACTCCAAACAAGAGCTGCACAATGGAGACGAGATGGCTTGGATGGATGGATGGATGAGGAACGAGGATAGACGAGTGGAAGGCGAGAGGGATTCTCTATAAAAAAAGGAGAGTGGTTTAGGGAGATGGTGAGCAGTCTACAGCAGAGGTCCGTAAACACAGACAAATAATGGTGGTAGTGTGTGTGTGTGTGTGTGTGTGTGTGTGTGTGTGCGTCCCAATGTAGAATTCTGATGCTAACGCAGAGAAAAATACACACAATTAGTGTGTTAATAGCTCAACAGTGTTAATTGGACTTATTTCCGCAACACCCTCTTACAACAGTACTTGATCATTTCGGCACACCTCTTTCGAATTAGATGAGCGGATATTCATTTGTTTATGAGGGCCAATTACAGAGACATGATGTCAATAGTGTCAGACTAAAGAAAATTAGCGCATTGTACAGGAGTAGGGAACAGTGTAGAAAAACATGGTGGAGGTGACTGATGCCAGGCACTGGGACCTGACCTAGCCTAGAAAGTACCAGACCTGGGTTCAAATACATGCATATTTACACCGAACAAAAATATAAAACGCAACATGTGAAGTGTTGGTCCCATGTTTCATGAGCTGAAATTAAAGATCCCCAAAAATATTCAGACCCACAAAAAGCTTCTCTCAAATTTTGTGCACAAATTTGTTTACATCCCTGTTAGTGAGCATTTCTCCATTGCCAAGATAATCCATCCACCTGGCAGGTGTGGTATATTAAGAAGCTGATTAAACAGCATGATCATTACACAGGTGCACCTTGTGCTGGGGACAATAAAAGGCCACTAAAATGTGCAGTTGTCACACAACCACGCCAGCGCAGGACGTCCGCATCTGGCTTCTTCACCTGCGAGATCGTCTGAGGGGGGTGCTGAGGAGGGTTTGTCTGTAATGAAGCCCTTTTGGGAAAAACTAATTCTGATTGGCTGGGCCTGGCTCCCCAGTGGGTGGGCCTATGTCCTCCCAGGCACACCCATGGCTGCACCCCTGTCTAGTGGGAAATCCATAGATTAGGGCTTAATTCATTTAAATTGACTGATTTCCATATATGAACTGTAACTCAGTAAAATCTTAGAAATTGTTGCAGTTGCGCTTATATTTTTGTTCAGTGTAAGTATTTGAAAATACACTTCTGTGTATTTGAGTAATTTGAAATACACAGCCCAAAACAACTACTTTAAATATAAGTAGTTATAAATGCATGTTAATACTTTTCAAATGTATTTCCAAATATTTAAAAAAATGTTTGTCAAAATACTTTGTTTGAAATGTATTTGAAATGAGGTCTTACTGAAATACAAAATAGTATTTGAAACCAGGTCTGGTAACTACCCGTGGAAGCAGTGATTTCACCTCAGGCGACAGACAAGAAGTGAAGGCCTTATGTGAAAGGCATTTTCACTTTGAAGAGTGGTGCGGTAAGAAACGCCCAAATACCCTTTCCATATTATGAGGCCTTGCTTTGACTAACTCGAGAATCAATACACATAGTTTTGACTGAAGAGAGAACTTCATTGAGCCCGCTTGTAGTGACAAGAATCATTAGTAGAAGTTAGACAATCCATCACAGCAGGCTTCAACTCTTCAAGGTAACACTATTCAGTGAGCTGCATAGGTACAGGTAAAGCCTTGGCAATAGGTGCTTTTATAAACACCATTAACTGCCATCTTCACTTAATTGGCTGAATTCAAAGACGATTATTATGGCTGCTTTCTGATAGAGAATGGGTGGCACAGAGTCAAAGAACCCATTAATTTGAAGCAGACTTTTCAACACCACATCTTCTTTCAATTTTTATAAACTCAGCAAAAAAAGAAAACGTCCCTTTTTCAGGACCCTGTCTTCCAAAGATGATTCGTAAAAATCAAAATAACTTCACAGATCTTCATTGTACAGGGTTTCAACATGCTTGTTCAATGAACCATAAACAATTAATGAACATGCACCTGTGGAACGGTCGTTAAGACACTAACAGCTTACAGACGGTAGGCAATTAAGGTCACAGTTATGAAAACTTAGGACACTAAAGAGGCCTTTCTACTGACTCTGAAAAACACCAAAAGAAAGATGCCCAGGGTCCCTGCTCATCTGCGTGAACGTGCCTTAGGCATGCTGCAAGAGGTATGAGGACATTGCAATAAATTGCAGGCAATCTCTACACTGTGCGTTACAGGGAAGACATCCTCCTCCCTCATGTGGCACCCTTCCTGCAGGCTCATCCTGACATGACCCTCCAGCATGACAATGCCACGAGCCATACTGCTCGTTCTGTGCGTGATTTCCTACAAGACAGGAATGTCAGCAATGGCAAGCGAAGAGCCCGGATCGCAATCCCATTGAGCACGTCTGGGACCTGTTGGATCGGAGGGTGAGGACTAGGGCCATTCCCCCCAGAAATGTCCGGGAACTTGCAGGTGCCTTGGTGGAAGAGTGGGGTAACATCTCACAGCAAGAACTGGCAAATCGGGGGCAGTCCATGAGGAGATGCACTGCGGTACTTAATGCAGCAGGTGGCCACACCAGATACTGACTGTTACTTTTGATTTTGACCCCCACTTTGTTCAGGGACACATTATTCAATTTCTGTTAGTCACATGTCTGTGGAACTTGTTCAGTTTATGTCTCAGTTGTTGAATCTTGTTATGTTCATACAAATATTTACACATGTTAAGTTTGCTGAAAATAAACCCAGTTGACAGTGAGAGGACGTTTCTTTTTTTGCTGAGTTTACCATCCTCCCCTCTCCCTCTCTCTGCCTCCCCCTCCCTCCCTCCCCTTACCGTTTGAAGGAGATCTTCTGCTTCCTCTTGTGGCAGTCCAGCACCCACTCCTTCCGGACGATGACGCCCCCTGCTGACTTCACCTGGCTGTACTTGGGGGTGTTGGAGAAGGCACAGCTGGATGAAGCAGATGATAAACCCTTGGTTAGCAAAGCTGTGTCTCAGATGGCACTCTATTCCCTATATCGTGCACTACTTTCGACCAGGGTCCAAAGGGACCGTGGCTACATCCAAATATGGCACCCTAGTCCCTGTATAGTGCAATAAATAGGGTACCCTATGGGATGCAGGCACTGGAGGGAAGCCAGGGACAGCCCACTGCTACTATGGGAGAGCGTGATTAGGGCAATGTGGGTCACATGGTCTGCTTTGCTTCCCATGCTGTTATTGTGATACTCCTGTAGTTACACTAGTCTTGGATGTATATGGAGAATATACTTGATAATATTACTCCTAAAAATATTACTACCACTATAATACTAGCCCCATTGTTGGTTGTATTCCACACAATTCTTGTTGACCTGTTTCCAATATGTTCTTACCTCACTCTATTACCATTTTCATGCATCTTTAATTGACCAATATGAATTCAGATTACAATAAGAACCCAACTAAGGAGTCCTTCTCAAACTACTACCTCCCAGTTCCAGCACCCTCCATCTCCTCCACTCACATGAGGTGTGTGGCGTCAGGGGTCCAGTCAGAGTGGTACTTGGCCCCCATGGCCAGGGCCTTGTCCCTCAGGTCCCCCCGGAAGGGGTTCTGGAAGCCGCTCAGCACAAACACCACCCCCTCCATGATCTTGTTGAGGGGAACGGGGGCCTCGGAGGAGCTGGACTGGGCTTTGGAGGGTTTGGGTCTGGGCTTGGCTTCTGGTTTGGGCAGGCTCTCCTTCTTCTTGGTGTCTGGGGTTTTCTGGGCAGGGGAGGCTGGGGTGAAAAGAATGACAGAGGTGAGGAGAGTGGAAAATAGAATATATAACTATCAGGGTATTTGCATCGATTTATTAAACTTACTTTATTTACACAAGCATAGGTGAAAAAGGTGTAGAGTGAGTCAGCGAGGGGCTGGCTGGCTGACTGACTTGCAGGGTGTCTTTACCTTTGGCAGTGCTGGGGCTGGGAGTACTGGCTGTTCTGGGTTTGGCCTTGGGTTTCGGGGTGGTAGTGCCCTGTTCAGGGGAGTCCATAGGGCTGGGTTTCTTTGAGGGGGGCGGAGCGAGGGCAGACCGGCGCTCTTTACTGAACTCAAACTTCCTCTTCACTTGTGCCTAGGAAATAGGAGGATGGATAAATCGATTTGTCCTTATGGTAAAACCATGACAGAAATATGTACTCAAAGAGCAAAGCTGCTTATCAAAAACTGCTGAAATTGCTTATCATTTCTAGAAGTGGGATAATCGACACAAACGAGCAAAGAAAACAAAACAAGCAAACAAATTCGGGTCCTAATTATGTTTACACTTATGTAAATGCATTTATAAGTGAGTAACATCGCCTCTTGCTTGAAAGAATGATCTCTGAGCATCTGGAAAAAATGTACCACAAGCAAAACATACATACCATCTCTTTTCATTACCGATGATTTACAATGTTTACATTAAATCTATACTACATTAGCTATGAGGGTGCAGTCTACCGAACAATCACCTTGTACCTCTTTTTAAAGAAATCAATATGGTGTCTGCCTCTCAAATGGCACCCTATTCCCTATATTGTGCACAACCTTTGACCAAGGCCCATAAGGCACTTGCCAAAACTAGTGCACTATATAGGAATAGAATAAGGTGCCATTTGGGACATAACTAGTATCATAGCCTGGAGATTCAGGTCAGTTCGCACTAGCCTGGAAGGACTTAATGAATGATTCACCATCAGTTCTGGTCTTAGAGAAGCCAATGATGCATCACTATGGGCTCTGATCAAAACTAGTGCACTATATAGGGATTACGGTACCATTTGGGACACACAGCAAGCCTTGGTCCTTACCTGTGTTGGGGGAGAGTTGGAGGACGGTGGGGCTGAGGAGTGGCCAGACCCAGACTGCAGGGCGGCAACTGCATAGCTGAGCTTCTCATTCTGTGGCGAAACTGTGGGGGGAGAAGAGGTGACGAGATTGTGAGAGAAGTTGGGAAATATTGTTTCACATTTCTCACCCCACCAGCAGACCTTACGGTGCTTTTCGCTCACGTACTCAATCACGCCACATCAATGCGCACCAATAAACCTGCAATGTGAAATTAGCTGTAACTAGGCCTTTAGCTTGAGTACGGTAGTAGTACCCTTGAGCGCTGGGCTGCCTTTGGAGGTGCTCTCTCTGTTGAAGAAGAGGCTGCCTGGCTGAAGACTGGGGCAAGCCGAGGGGGCCTCATCCTTCACCCGAAACTGGCCCAGCTTGGTCAACTTCTGTCAGGGGGCAAGAGACGTTAGTGTTGGGAGAGAGTCTGATCAAGTCAGTCATGTTAGGAAAGCACAGGACATTGTACATAAACGTAATTTTTGATGGTATGAATTCAAGTTAGTTCACTCAAATCAAAGGATGTTTTGCAAAAAATTGTCTACTCTCTAGATGAGTCCACGCCTAGCCCATCTGTTGTGTGGATCCAGCTATATGCCTAAATCCCAAATGATTGGGGAAGACAAGCACTAACTAATAAAACAAAATAAAACAGTGCCCGTTGAAGCATATTACAGGATATGTGCAACATATGGTTGCATATGGACTTATATGTAAGATCACTTTAATGGTCAGAAAATGTGTAATTCAACTTGAGCTAAACTCTGCAAGCATTTTGATTTTATAATATAGTTATATACTGAATGAGTCTATTGAGTCAGTCTCAGTGTAGAGTGGGTTATGTAGAAGAAGGTGAACGATGAGGGCTGAGCTTCTCTTACCGGTGTTGTTGTGGTTGGTGGATCACTTTTGTCTGGTGTTGAATGGAACTTCACGAAGGCCACTCCGTATGCTATGCTCTGAGGGTGGAAAATGCCATTTGTCGTCATGTCATTCCAATCGGAATCATTTTCACAAGGGTGTACAATAGGAACTGTGCTAAGACTAGGGCTGTGACAGTAACTGAATAACCGTGTAGCTGACGGTTATGGATGAAGACTGTCATTAAAATAACCGTTAAAACCATTTAAAAATAGGCCTACATACATTTTTTACTTTACTTTCATGTAGATAAACTTTACTTAATAGCGGGAGTGTTTATTAATGATTATAAGCAAATGTTTTGCTAACAGTGTCTACAAAATGTTCTCCATCTCCTCCTCTTGCCAACTGTCCTTTGATGTTTGAGCAGCTAATCTCTAGATGCAAGGCGGTGGAGAGTGCTATAGGCTATGGCACTTGAGTAAAAAATTCTTTGATGTGTGGACTTTCTTTTATAAAATGGATGTTTTCATTGCTTGCTAGCAAATAAATACATTGTTATTTAAAAAAAGGTTGGATGTGTCTGACTATTCATTAATTATGCAACAGGAGTCGACAAGGTTGTTCTGGCTCTGAGGCCTATAATACACAAATGTTGTGTGGAATGGACAATGCGCCAATCCTCTCCAACCTGGCATGGTATAATTTTATTCGGAATCTTAATTTAAAGACTAATCTACGCTGATCAGGCCCGGTCCTGGCTGATATGCCGCTCTAGACGAGACCGAAGAAAAATTGCCTACCAACGCAAAGTAGAATAGTAACCTGGGCTATACATAGAGTGTCGCCCACAATGCACTTTTATGAATGCCCATGTGGTAGCCTACAATTTTTTTAAGTGGCAATTTACTGTCAATCCCTGTCATTTTGTTAAATTAATTTCTGTTAATGCATGTATTAATTACAGTAATTTACCTTTCTCACTCTCGGACTGGAAACATTGTTTGCGGAGTTCACAACTTGCTAAACTTGTCAGAAATATGATTTGGTTTATTTCATTCCATCATTTACGTGCTCCATGTGAGAAATGAGCATGTGACTAGATGTTGGAACATTGCTGCAGGGACTTGCTTCCATTCAGCCACAAGAGCATTAGTGAGGTCGGGTACTGATGTTGGACGATTAGGCCTGGCTCGCAGTCGGCGTTCCAATTCACCCTAAAGGTGTTCGAAGGGGTTGAGGTCAGGGCCCTGTGCAGGCCAGTCAAGTTCTTCCACACCGATCTCAATAAACCATTTCTGTATGAACCTCGCTTTGTGCACAAGGGCATTGTCATGCTGAAACAGGAAAGGGCCTTCCCCAAAATGTTGCCACAAAGTTGGAAGCACAGAATTGTCTAAAATACCATTGTATGCTGTAGCATTAAGAATTCTCTTCACTGGAACTAAGGGGCCTAGCCCGAACCATGAAAAACAGCCCCAGACCAGCGTTCTCCTGGCATCCGCCAAACCCAGATTGGTCCGTCGGACTGCCAGATGGTGAAGCGTGATTCATCAATCCAGAGAATGCGTTTCCACTGCTCCAGAGTCCAACGGCGGTTCATGAAGTTCCCGACGAACAGTTCTTGTGCTGACGTTGCTTCCAGAGGCAGTTTGGAACTAGGTAGTGAGTATTGCAACCGAGGACAGAATATTTTTACGCGCTACACGCTTCAGCACTCGGTGGTCCCATTCTGTGAGCTATTGTGGCCTACCACTTTGCAGCCGAGTCGTTGTTGCTCCTAGACGTTTCCACTTCGCAATAACAGCACTTACAGTCTTCCAGAGCAGCTCTAGCAGGGCAGAAATTTGACAAACACACTTGTTGGAAAGGTGGCATCCTATGACGGTGCCACGTTGAAAGTCACTGAGCTCTTCAATAAAACCCTTCCGCCAATGTTTGTCTATGGAGATTGCATTGCTGTGTGCTCAATTTTATACACCTGTCAGCAACAGGTGTGGCTGAAATAGCTGATTCCACTCATTTGAAAGTGTGTCCACATACTTTTGTATATATAGTGTACTTGTCCTGATTCTTGTAAATGTCAAATGTAGGAAAGTGCCCAGCTGGGCTTCAGTAAACAAAAATGTCCTTCACCTCACACAGTAGGAAGTCAACGAAGTCCGTTTTTATTTATTTATTTAAATCTTTTTACATCCATTCAAATTATAATAGTTCCTCGCAATATTTGAAAAATCTTAACACTATCCCCCTCGATAATCAGTGTCGTAGATAAATAGGCTGTTGCGTGTATTTGTTTCTATTTTAAGGATTGTCAATTTAATCTTCATACTATAGCATAGCTGTCCCCTTCATACTTTACTTCATTATCTTATAGCCTACTATCAGAAAGCCTAAGGTAGGCCTAGGTTTTTTTATACGTTTTTAGGAAAGGAGAAATATTTGCTTGTGTCTGACATACGCTGGTGGCTTTGATTGACGGGTGCGGGTTGTGTGTGTGTGTGTTAGTTGATTCTCTTAATAGAGTACCACAGAATGAGTCAAAATACCCATAAAACCTATCGTTTTACCACCATTAATTTTAGAAACACTTCAAATAAGTGTTTTGTGTAGACTTACCTTGGCTTAATGGTAAGGTGACTTTATTCAATATATTTGCCGGTATTTTACCCCCCAAAAATGAAATGCTAATTAGCTGCTAATGTGGCTATCATAAAGAACTACAAATGCCATGATGACCTGGACGAGACTGCCAAATCAAGGCAAAGGTAAGAATCTCTGGATTAACTATCTAATGTTAGCTAAATGTAGCAATGAATAAATTGGCTACATTTCTTCAGAAATAACTGTTAGCAAATAACTGTCAGCTAGAGATGACATACAGGAGCTTGTAGGGATTTGTAGTTTTGCATGATGTCTACTTTTAAATTAGAGAGTAAATAGAGGTGAATATATTGCTAAAAGTCACATTGTCCAAGAGAGATTTACATGGTTATCAAAACGTCACTCTAGGGTAAGCCTACAAGAAACACAGCCCTTATTTTAAGTGTTTCTAAAAAAAAACGATGGGAAAAATGAATGGTGGAAAAACAATTTCCCTGTTTGACCACTAGGTTTTATGGGTATTATGGACACCTCCACTGTGGGGCTCTATAGGTCTTTATGTTCATTCAGAAAGTTTCCTAAAGTAGCCTGTTTGGACTCCATCTCTTTAATAAAAATCAAACGCTTCTGTCATGATTTAACCTTGTAAAAGGTCTATTTTCAGACGTTTAGGCTACATTATTTCTCTCATTAGTGTCCTCTCTTTGAAGGTCATATGCCAATGCCATCGAATGACAGCAGCACGGATTGTGATGTTATGCGACTATTTCGGGGGAAAGTGGTAGAAAACCCATCGGACTTCGTTTCAATGATTTTGTGTGTCGAAATAGGATCTGAATAGAATGTTTTTATATGGAGGAAAAAACAACAGAAAAGGACAAGGCAGATGTACAGCTTTATTTTGACTCCGCTAATAAGTAATAACCTAATATTAATAATGATATGCCATGATAATAACGAAGTGCAATAGCTTGTTTTAAATAGGTTTTATTAAGAAGCAGACCCCCCCCCCCCCCGTTATGTCATCGACCATGTACATTGGCCTGGTCAATTACTGTAACCTCAAATTCCAAGACCGTCAAAACCCTAGCTGAGATACTGAATGTAAGCGATGCCATTTTTCAAATAACTTGACTAATAACGCATCGCCAGGGTTGTATTAAAATCGGGCACACCGTAGCAAAACCTTTCGCAACGGAAAACGAAAATGGACGTTTCTTACTGGACAAGTGTAGTTAGTCCCACCCTGTTTCAGTCCGTTTGCTGCCTAATGAATATGACCCTGGTTTACAATAATTTAGGTGGCATCACATACACACCCAAAGCTCTCTGTCCACTAAAGTTCTCTCTTAGTGGTGTGCAGCTCACCTTGCTGTACGGCTGGCTACACACAATCTTCACACGGTCCCACTTCTCCTGGGCCTGAGCCTTCACCAGCTGGTTAGGGCCAAAGAAGCGCACACGGTTGGTGTTGGTGGCGTTACGGCTCTCCGCGGGGGACATGAAGGAGGATGTGGCCAGCAGAACCTGGGAGAGACAGTGGGAGGTTCTCTTAGGAATTAAGCAGCACACTATACCTAATGGTAGTAAAGCCACAACTATGCATTGTCCATAATAAGAGGCAGAGACTAGTAACTTCACGCAGTGCATTCAGTGTGGTAGATATCAGCGAGGTATACAGGTACTACAATATACAGTAAGGAGGTGGCATACCTCATAGTCCTGGTCTTTGACAGAGGTTGAGTGTCCCACCAGCACCTCGATAAAAGCAGACCCTTCATTTCCTATGTCTATGCTGTACACCTGCTCTTCTTTCTCAAACTGAAACGATTGGAGAAAGAGCATGGGTTATTTAGTACAAACTAGGAAAAAACAAACAGGGGAATGCAGTGTCACAGTGCCTTCAGAAAAGTATTCATACCCCTCGACTTATTCCACATTTTATTGTGTTACTGCCTGAATTCAAAATGGATTACATAGATTTTTTCCCACATCCATCTACACACAATACCCCATAATGACAAAGTGAAAACATGTTTTTAGAAATGTTTGCAAATGTATTGAAAATGAAATACAGAAATAACTAATTTATAGAAGTATTCACACCCCTGAGACAATACTTTGTAAAAGCACCTTTGGCAGTGATTACAGCTGTGAGTCTTTCTGGGTAAGTCTCTAAGAGCTTTCCACACCTGGATTGTGCAACAAAAAAAAAAACACAAAAAAAACATTCTTCAAGCTCTGTCAAATTGGTTGTTGATCATTGCTAGACAACTATTTTTCAGGCCTTGCCATACATTTGCAAGTAGCTGTAACTCGGCCACTCAGGAACATTCACCGTCTTCTTGGTAAGAAACTCCAGTGTAGATTTGGCCTTGTGTTTTAGGTTATTAACCTGCTGAAATGTGAATTCATCTCCCTGTGTCTGGTGGAAAGCAGAATGAACCAGGTTTTCCTCTAGAATGTTTTGTGTGCTTAGCTCCATTCCGTATCTTTTTTATAAATCCTTTATGACCATACATTATAGATTTCATAAGGTCTTTAGTTATGGCCTAGTTTCCCCCCCAACATTGTGGTCTGAAAACATGGCTCATGGGCTGTATATGCAGGGGTGTGAAGTAATTTGTCATTCCTGTTGGAATCAAGCTTTACGGAGTAGGGATGTGACAATTGGAAAAGTTTTCTTGTCAATTAACAGACTTTTTATTGGTTTCCATTAAAACTATAATTAGAATGCATCCAATTCCACGTGAATTCACAATGCAGATGGTCTACATGGCGCTTCACGCGGAAAGAGAAAATTGTATTGCTGCTGCTGCTCTTCCTTTTCACGTGGCACATGTAGCTTGTTTTTGTCGTCCAATCACAAGTCATCAAACCGGCACTAGGCTAAAGTCAGAGCTAGAACCTCCATGTGGCAAGTAATTAGCCACTGGACTCCCGAGTGGCGCAGCGGTCTAAGGCACTGCATCTCAGTGCAGACACCCTCTACAGACACCCTGGTTCAAATCCAGGCTGTATCACAACCGGACGTGATTGGGAGTCACATAGAGCGGCGCACAATTGGCCCAGCGTCGTCCGGGTTTGGCCGGTGTAGGCAGTCATTGTAAATAAGAATTTGTTCTTAACTGACTTGCCTAGTTAAATAAAGGTTCAATTATTTGTATATTTTTATAATTAGGAGATATGTAGCCTAATCAATGGAAGATGGAATTAAAATGACAGAACAAGAAGCTAAATGAGAAGGACAGACTACAACACCAAGAGCCAACATGTAAACTGCTACTTAATAATCTGAATGGAGTTGTTACTGTAATATTGAGAAGGGGAGAAACTGTATAGTTAAAGTTATGTCGTTTCAATTAGCCTAGCTAACATTAGCTAGCTATCTGGCTATCTAGCTTAACTAGCGTCTCTTGGTTTGATGCAGTCAATACATGCACTATGTAATCCAGGGCTCTCCAAACCTGTTCCTGGAGAGCTACTGTCCTGTAGGCTTTCGCTCCAACTATAATCTAGAGCACCTGATTATAATAATTATCTGGTTGATAAGCCGAATCAGGTTAGTTAAAACTGGGGTTGGAGCAAAAACCTACAGGAGGGTAGCTCTCCAACTGGGGTTGAAGAGCCCTGATGTAATCATATGAGATGATAAATAACTAGCTATAAGTATTCTACCAGCGCACGTTGACTTGGTCGCAATCTCTCTCCCCTCGCTGCTCCCCTTGTCACTCACATTTGAGCTGCTGCTCTGCTTTTTTCCCTCCTACTAACGTTACAGCATTGTTGCGTTGGGCATTTATTAAACTTATTTTCCCTTTATGATGATGACGATCGGGACCTGTTAGTGGTAGTTATTCAGTTAGGGAGTTTTTCCTTAAGGTTGAAGATCCCAATTTCGTTTAAAAATATTAACTTTTACACACCTAATAGGGAAGATATTCAACAATTGATTATCTACAATCTGCATTCAGAACGAGTGCTATGGTAAAGAACTCGTCAAACAAGACTACCTAAAACATCCAAACTGGAACAACCATCTCAGTACGGGTGTAATAAGTCCAACCACTTACAGATTGGAATAATTTAGGAAAATGTATGTTATTTGTCTTAGATCAATTAATTAATGTGCATGCAGAAACATACAGTATATATTGAAACAAACTATTCCAAAAATCAACATGTAACAAAGCATGCTGGGAAATATGATGGGCCACTCCCAAGTATTTTTCACCATGAGAATTAATGGACGAGTAACGTGTCGAGTAACGACACGCGGTGTTGATTCCACTGCGATTCAAATAACACTTCATTTATTCACTGCAGGTTGCATCAATTTAAATCCAACTGGTGTTAACCCCACTAGAATCAACACTAAGATATAACACACACAACACATTTTAACACCCTCAAATTTGCTGTGTGAATTGGAGTCAGTGAATTGTTAGACAATCCCATGAAAACACAGTGCAGAAGTAGCCTATTACCTGTATAATGACTGAGGTTTGTTTCTCCCCTGGCTTTGCTGCTTTCCATTTTCTGTATGTGTCCGAGCTCAGCAGGTTGTCAGCCTTGTGAGTCTGCAAGGAAACAACAAGAATAGCTAGGACCCCATGAACTGCAATTGCCATCTGGTGTTGTTACCACTGGAAATAGGAGTTACTGTTTAAATTCAAGAAGATACATTTTTGACAACAAAATATTACTGGGAAGTGTAGCTAGCTAACTACTTCGAATGGTGCATGCAAATACTGTACAGTACTGTTCCAATGATTATTTATGTTCTGGTGGGCTGAAAAAAAAGCAATGTACATATAAAGGGCTAGACAGTCGACATTATGCCTCAATCAGACAGCAAGCAAACCTAGCTAGCTAACACGTTAGGAAGCTAACAAGCGGGTTAACGAATACTGTACTAGCTAATTAGTCTAGATAGTAGTTGGACAACTTACATTGTCTTCAGTGCTGCAAGACACGATGTGCTTGAGTTTTATCTCCGGCATTTTGCGCTAGTCACTTAACTTGTCAAAAAAGTAATGCCGCTTTATTTGTGTTTTTTCAGCTAATGAAAAGCTCTACGCTTTCAGCTAGTTAGCAATTGCCTGGTTAGCAAACAATGGAACGCGTTCATGGCTAGTTTATAGCAAGCAAACCGCCTCTAATGCTCCATAGAAGTACACTGTTTAACATTTCTGTGTTTAATACATTGTATTTTACTTCCCTGTAAATTCTATTATCATGTGAAGGCGGACAAAAGCAGCCGAATTGTATTTGGTGATTAAACAGTGACCACTGAATTTCCCCAAAATCCCTCTCAATTCACAACCTCCAACGTAACTTCCGGTTGATATTTTATTTAGCCAATCAAATCAGTTGACGCTCCTTCGTCTTCTTCTACTTCTTCTTCTTCGTGTGGTTTTCCGGCCGACTAGACGCTTTGTTGCGTTTTGCTGCTGTTCACAGTTCGAAAATAGATATACATATTGTTCACAAAAAAGGAAATAGGGAAAAAAGGAAATTGAACAACCATCTCAAATCAAATTGTATTTCTCACATACAACAGGTGTAGACCTTTCAGTGAAATGCTTACTTACAAGCCCTTAACCAACAATGCAGTTTTAAGGGAAAAAAAGAAGAAAAGTAAGATATAAGAAAAACAAATGATTAAAGAACATCAGTAAATAGCAATAGCAGGGCTATATACAGGGGGTACCGGTACAGATTCAATGTGCGGGGGCACTGAGGAAATATGTACATGTAGGTAGAGTTATTAAAGTGACTATGCATAGATAATAACAGAGAGTAGCAGCAGCGTAGAAGAGAGAGGGGTGGGGGGGTGCAATGCAAATTGTCTGGGTAGCCATTTGATTAGCAGTTCAGAAGTCAAATGGCTTGGGGGTAAAAGCTATTTAGGGGCCTCTTGGACCTAGACCTGGTGCTCCGGTACCTCTTGCTGAACAGTCTATGACTAGAGTGGCTAGAGTCTTTGACAATTTTTAGGGCCTTGCTCTGACACCGCCTGGCAAAGAAGTCCTGGATAGCAGGAAGCTTGGCCCCGGTGATGTACTGGGCCAAACGCACTACCCTCTGTAGTGCCTTGCGGTCAGAGGCCGAGCAGTTGCCACACCAGGCAGTGATGAAACCTGTCAGAATGCTCTCGATGGTGAAGTTGTAAAACCTTTTGAGGATCTGAGGACACATGCCAAATATTTTCAGTCTCCTGAAGGGGAGTAGGTTTTGTTGTGCCCTCTTCACAACTGTTATGGTGTGCTTGGACCATGTTACTGTGTTGGTGATGTGGACACCAAGGAACTTGAAGCTCTCAACCTGCTCCACTACAGCCCCGTCTATGAGAATGGGGTCGTGCTTGGTCCTCCTTTCCTGTAGTCCACAATCATCTAATTTGTCTTGATCACGTTGAGTGAGAGGTTGTTGTCCTAGCATCACTGTCGTGTCACCAGCAAACTTAATGATGGTGTTGGAAACGTGCCTGGTCGTGCAGTCATGAGTGAACAGGGAGTACAGGAGGGGACTGAGCACGCACCCCTGAGGGGCCCCTGTGTTGAGGATCAGCGTGGTGGATGTGTTGTTACCTACCTTTACCACCTGGGGGTGGCCCGTCAGGAGGTCCAGGGTCCAGTTGCAGAGTTCAGACCCAGGGTCCTTAGCTTAGTGATGAGCTTTGAGGGCACTATGGTGTTGAATGTTGAGCTGTAGTCAATGAATAGCATTCTCACATAGGTGTTCCTTTTGTCCAGGTGTGAAAGGGAAGTGTGGAGTGCAATAGAGATTGCTTCATCTGTGGATCTGTTGGGGCGGTATGCAAATTGGAGTGGGTCTAGGGTTTCTGGAAAGACATGAGTGCTACGGGTCGGTAGTCATTTACCTAAGTTACCTTAGTGTTCTTGGGCACAGGGACTATGGTGGTCTGCTTGAAACATGTTGGTATTACAGACTCATACAGGGAGACGTTGAAAATGTCAGTGAAGACACTTGCCAGTTGGTCAGCGCATGCTCGGAGTACACGTCCTGGTAAGCTGCCTGGCCCTGTGGATTTGGGAATGTTGACCTGTTTAAAGGTCTTACTCACATCGGCTGCGGAGAGCGTGATCACACAGTCATCCGGAACAGCTGATGCTCTCATGCATGTTTCAGTGTTACTTGCCTCGAAACGAGCATAGAAGTTATTTAGCTCATCTGGTAGGCTCATATCACTGGGCAGCTCTCGGCTGTGCTTCCCCTTGTAGTCTGTAGTAGTTTGCAGGCCCTGCCACATCCGACGAGCGTCGGAGCTGGTGTAGTACGATTCGATCTTAGTCCTGTATTGACGCTTTGCCTGTTTGATGGTTTGTCAGAGGGCATAACAGGATTTCTTATAAGCTTCCGGGTTAGAGTCCCGCTCCTTGAAAGCGGCAGCTCTACCTTTTAACTCAGTGCGAATGTTGCCTGTAATCCATGGCTTCTGGTTGGGGTATGTACGTACGGTCACTGTGGGGAAGATGTCCTCGATGCACTTATTTTTAAAGTCAGTGACTGACGTGGGGTATTCCCCAATGCCATCGGAAGAATCCCGGAACATATTCCAGTCTGTGCTATCAAAACAGTCCTGTAGTTTAGCATCTGCTTCATCTGACCACCTTTTTATTGACCGAGTCACTGGTGCTTCCTGCTTTAATTTTTACTTGTAAGCAGGAATCAGGAGGATAGCATTATGGTCATATTTGCCAAATGGAGGGTGAGGGAGAGCTTTGTACACGTCTCTGTGTGTGGAGTAAAGGTGGTCTAGAATGTTTTTCCCTCTGTAGTGGTACATATATATAATACGTACCACTATTCCCAACACACCCCACCACCCCTTCCCACTACTTTGGCCCCAACAGATCCTACACTAGGATGTCGGCCTGTGAGACTGGAACCTCTTCTCTCAAACCCCCCTGTAGTTCTTCTGAGCTAAAATCTCTGACTCCTAAAAACTTCTCTGCTGCTGCTACTACCAGTTCAATCTTCTGGGATTTCCTTTCCATCTGTGCGGTACAATTAATGACCATAGCAATAAACGCAAAGAAGCCAACCTTACTAAAGCACAATCTGTGAGGGTCACTCTGTACTGGCCTACTACTCACAAGGATCCTCTCAGGCTCCCTCAACCTTTGCACACCATCCTCTACTTTCTTCACTGCCTCAGCATATGACACTTTCTGCACTTCTTGCACCCTGGAAACTTCAACCTGTCTCCCCCACACACAACATTTCTGATCCCTTGCAACATGGCCACCCCCACAATTGACACACTCCACTTTTCCCACCGAAACGACACACTCCTTTGTCCCATGCCTTTCAGCACACTTTTCATACCTCGGAATCTCCCTTCTACATACTGTTGCAACATGACCATAAACTTGGCACCTGAAACACCATAGTGGGTTCGGAACAAACGCTCTCAAGGGATGATGTATGATACTGTATATTTCAACCAGTATGGGGGTATACTCTACCACTTACTGGATTGTATTTCATGTTGGTGGTAAAATAAAATAATATAATAGAGAGGGTATAAATTCTTATCAACATTAAAAGCACAGAAAAAAGCTTTATTTTGTCACATGAATATTGAACCAGAACATACATATGGCAGCATATGAAATAGCTTGTTAGTGTAGTGACAAATTGCTTTTTTGCTTTAGTAACCATCAATCCTCTTGAGTACAGAGTCAGGCTGGGAGGTGAAGAGAGACACATTTATATAAAACATATACTAAAGTGATTGTTTTATAAGAGAGGTGTGTCTAACACCTTTATCATCATTACATCATACAATCATGTTCATCCTATCTAGAATATCATTATACAGACATTATACGTGTAATGATGCAACATGTACTGCATGAAATAGGTGAATATTGTGTGTGGACCATTATCTTCAAGTATATGCACTGATGAAGTAGCTAGGGATACTAAGTCTACAATTATGCACACAAAAGTTGTATATATATATATCATTCAAAAGGAGAGAAGGATAATCTAAATGTGCCACATAACTACTTGCTAACTATGTATAATCATGCAAACTTATATCAAGTGGATATCATATCATTGTGCCATTATCAGTCAAGCAGTATGTTCATGCTTCTATAGCTCTCTTAGCTCTCTTCCACTCCATGACATAACACTGGTCCAAGCCGTTAGTGCTAACGATCTGGACCAGAGCTATCCATGACATACCTCACTGAGAGATGAACTCAGATGATCTCCAGGTAGATAGCTGTTTCAGTGTTATTGTCAATGTAGGCAGGGCTTTGTCTGTCTCTTGTTCCTCTGTCCACCGTGCCCCCTTGACTCTCTCCTCCTCTTCTCTCCCCACCTCGTCTCTCACCTCCTCTTCTCGCTCCCCCTCTCTTCTCTCCACCTCGTCTCTCCCCACCTCGCCTCCCCATCGGATGTGTCTGAAACACAACATAATGTGGTTAATCAACCATTCAATTGGATATTTATGTTTCAATGCATAATAAAGCTTTTGTATTGTAATATACCCAATTACAAGCAAAATTATATTTTTGGTACAGAACAGTAGGTGTACCTGTTTGGTCCGGACGAAAAGAGGGGTGCAGTTCTGGTAAACCAGCTGGTAACTGCCATTGGTGTAGATGTTGTTGACCTCAGTGCAGTTGATGTAGAGGGGCATCCGATCCTGGTAGATCCCCATGTCCCCAGGATACACTGGAGGTCTGCAGGTCAGCACACGTCTTTAAGGAATGAAGGCAAAGACAAGAGTTTGGATTAGAGAGGACATCATCATGAAACATCTACTTTAAAGATTTAAGATGTCTCCTCTTGGAACGTTTTTACATGTGAATGAATAGTTCCTCTTTCATTATTCTATTCAATGTTATCTTAAATGAAACAACATATGTTTGATGTACTGGTATGTAATTTGGTTATTCCAAGTTTGCAAAACATCTGAAGTTATTGAGGCACAATGGTGGCAGACGTTAGAGAAGTCAGAGACAAGCAACTCTCAGAAAATATGTTTCTTACTTTCCGGACCTCTTTCGACAGCAGAACAGGAGAAGTAGAGAGAGGATGAAGGTGGCCAAAGAGATGCATACTGCAGGTATCACTTTCCACAGCAGAGAACCTGTCAATCAACAACAAAAACACAGCTATGTAAACTAAAGATACCACTTTTTTTGCTCTTCAACCTTCAGCAAACAGATTATCTTCTTATCTTATATTATACTGTATTATTATACTATGTTATTGGAACAGGTCAACCAACCAGTGACATTACAGGAACCATTCATACATTTGTAAAGATAATCTTAAAGAATAGGCCTTAGTGACCTTGAACGATTCATGCTTAGTATTTCACCCTCATATTTTACTCACAGTACAGATGCTGCCTACAGTACACCATGTATAATGTGTGTGCATCTCAATTGTGTTTCCCTGTTTCCACATGTCCTCACTTTCTCAAAATATATTGGAGGAGAAGGTCAGAGGTTCCTTTCTCCTCCAATGAGTTTTGAGAAGGAAGCGAGGAGAGAGGACGTGAGGAGTCAAGGAAATACAATTCAGATGCACCCATGTATTTCTCTTGTGTGGCGTGGTGTCCTGATGCTTACCGTCCTCTGCCTGAAGCAGTGTGTGGGAGTCGTTGCCCAGTGCATTAATGGCGAAGCAGTCTATCCTCAGTGGAGTGTCCATGTGGCCCCTTAGCATGGCTGTTAGTGTACCGTTCTCTGAGCCTACTGATGTGTTGTAACTGTATGGTGGAACACTACCGTTGACACTCCAGGTTACGGCAGGCCGGGGGTTGGAGTCTACAGAACAGCGACACAGAACCTCCAACCCCTCCACAACACAGTAGGAGGAGAGTTGGAGGATGACAGGCTTGTCTGGGGGATAGAAGAAGGGAGGGTGTGAGAGAGAGTGAGAAAGAAAGAGAGAGAGAGAGAGAGAGAGAGAGAGAGAGAGAGAGAGAGAGAGAGAGAGAGAGAGAGAGAGAGAGAGAGAGAGAGAGAGAGAGAGAGAGAGAGAGAGAGAGAGCATCATGGAAGGATCAGAGACATTAGAGTACGTGGGATCTACTGGAAAGGGGTCCGCCCTTAGAGGTTGTGACACCGTATTCCAAGAACAATGTAGCTTCTCAATTCAAAATATTGTTCTTGTATCACAATGTAAAGTGTAGAACTGCACAAATAGCAGCCGTTTATATCCCTACGCAGAAATTGGAAGCAAAATAATCTATCAAACATTGACTATACAGAATGCTTACATTGAATGTTTAAGGAAGTCGATCTGGACTCTGCCCGTCCAATTAGGTTCTGGGCTGTGCAGCGGACCCTCATGTCTCGGGTCACGTTGTACACCCGGACCGTGTGTGTGCGCTGGTGAAGGTCTACAGTTAGCCCATGTTGGGTGTATGACCACCTGTACTCTGTCACAGGCGGGTCAGCTTTACAGGAGCAGGCCAGTAACACGTTCAACCCCTCCTGGACAGTCAAGGTATGGACCTGGACTGTGATATCTTTTGGAGGAACTAGAGGAGAGATGCAATTGCAGTCAAGGCCAGTATACATAAAGCATCTCTGAGTTGGAGTGCTGATCTAGGATAAGCCCCCACCCCCATCCTATATAATTACAATATATAAGTAGAATCTGATCCTAGATCAGCACTCTGAAACACTATGAATATGGGCCCTGGCTTAGCATTACACACAATCATAACTTTATATAGAAAAGTACTTACATCTCACATGGAGCTCCTTTACGGTGTATACTCTTCTTCCTCCTGGAAATACTGCCTCACACCTCATTCTGGGTTTGATGCGGTACGATGCAATAAAGGTGAGAGAGGTCCGTAGTGTAGGCCCCTGGCCCTGGGGCCGGAGTACCTGCAGCTCCCCGTACTCGCTGCTTTTCTCCTGAGCTCCTCTCTCCCACCGCCACTGGAGGGTGGGTGCCTGGGAGGGACAGGAGTAACTGATGCTGCAGTTTAGTGACACCACCTGTCCTTCTGTCGCTGCCCCCACACCGTTGATCACTGGGAGCTCTGGGGACTCTGTCAGTGAGGGGGACAAAGAGAGATAAGAACTGACTTGATGAACATAGTCTAAATGGGGATAAAGTAAATGTTTAGTCCATTAGCATTAGGGATAATTCCACTCAGGTTGAGTAAACATTGGTAGATTGATGTATTAACATGAGCCATATAAAATAACTCTCTTATCACTTATGTAACATGTTAACAATGAAAAGGATAGCAGTTACTTAATCTCTATATAATAAGAGATGAGACACAGAGATTCTGTTAAATAACAAGAGATACACTAAGTGTATAAAATATTAAGAACACCTGCTCTTTCCATGACATAGACTGACCAGGTGAATCCAGGTGAAAGCTATGATCCCATATTGATTTCACCTGTTAAATCCACTTCAATCAGTGTAGATGAAGGGGAAGATTTTTATGCCTTGAGACATATATTGTGTATGTGTGCCATTCAGAGGGTGAATGGGCAAGACAAAAGTTTTATGTGCCTTTGAACGGGGTATGTTAGTAGGTGCCAGGCGGTTTGTGTGAAGAAATGCAACGCTGCTGGGTTTTTCACTCTCAACAGTTTCCTGTGTGTATCAAGAATGGTCCACCACCCAAACGACATCCAACCAACTTGACACAACTGTGGGAAGCATTGAAGTCAACACGGGCCAGCATCCCTATGGAACGCTTTTGACACCCTGTAGAGTCCATGCCCAGACTAATTGAGACTGTTCAGAGGGCAAAACGGGGGATGCAACTCAATATTAGGATGGTGTTTGGTATACTCAATGTATGTAATTATGTACGATGAGATCCCTCTCACCTGACACAACGATGTTGACACTCCTCGCATTCCCCCAGACTATCTGTCCATGGCCCTTCAAAGCCAGCTGATAGACATTGGAGTCAGCCAGGTGGACCCTGTCAATCATTACAGAGCAGTCTCCATCGTCCGTGTTTCCCCGTAGGGATGTCCGGCCCAGGAACTCCCTGCTGACTGTGGATTTGTCATCCGTACTGAAAGCTGTACTCTGCAGGACGGCGATGTGGCTAGTCCTGTAGCGCAACCTCACGCCCACCACTTTCCCCTGCCTGCCCAGGGCGGAGTGAGAGGCTGAAGGAGTGAAGGAGCAGGGGATGACCACGCAGGAGCCTGCCAAGGCAGGGACATGGTTTGGAACAGAGGGCATGGGGGACACAGCATGGGTGTCCCTCCAGAAGCCTGTTGGGATGAAGTAGTAGAGAGACATGAGCTATATCAAAAGTTAAAGCCCTGTAGTGCAACAATGTGACTGTGCAACTATGTCACTGTCTGGTAGATGTGAAGAAGATACTGTACAAGTAAAAATAGTTGCACCACACTAAAACAGAACAGAAGTAACACGTAGCATCCAACAGATAACTACTGCTGGCTAAAACTACATCCTAAAGTAATACCATGGAGGAAGAACTTTGTGTTCACATTACATTCAATCATCAATGAACAATGAAATGAAATAGAATTGTAAAAAAAATACAAATAAAAAATAATTACTCTCTGTTCAGCTGTTTGTTGCTGGGCAGTCTGACAAAACGTGATATGGTGGGACATTTCACAATAGAGTTAAATTAAGAAAAAGGGAAGGGACATGCTTTGCTTTGCTTGCATTATCATCCTACTGTACTAACATGGTCTCTTAGCTTTAATTACTTATTTTCTCACCTGTTATATTGTTGAATACACAATTGCATCAATGAATGGATAGAATTGTGCAGCAGTCATTTCCCCTCTTTTTATAGTAGTCCTGTGCCTCAATTAATGGGGAAAACTGCTCTGCAGCTCATTATCGTCATATCTAAAAAATATATACACTACCGTTCTAAAGTTTGGGGTCACCTAGACATTTTTTGTCCATTAAAATAACATCAAATTGATCAGAAATACAGTGTAGACATTGTTAATGTTGTAAATGACTATTGAAGCTGGAAACGGCAGATTTATTTTATGGAATATCTACATAGGCGTACAGAGGCCCATTATCAGCAGCCATCACTCCTGTGTTCCAATGGCACGTTGTGTTAGCTAATCCAAGTTTATTATTTTAAAAGGTTAATTGATCATTAGAAAACCCTTGGCCAGAAACAAATAACTTTCTTCTGAAACTTGTCAGTCTATTCTTGTTCTGAGAAATGAAAGCTATTCCATTCGATAAATTGCCAAGAAACTGAAGATCTCGTACAACGCTGTGTACTACTCCCTTCACAGAACAGCGCAAACTGTCTCTAACCAGAATAGAAAGAGTAGTGGGAGGCCCCGGTGCACAACTGAGCAAGAGGACAAGTACATTAGAGTGTCTAGTTTGAGAAACAGACGCCTCACAAGTCCTCAACTGGCAGCTTCATTAAGTAGTACCCGCAGAACACCAGTCTCAACATCAACAGTGAAGAGTCAATTCCGGGGTGCTGACCTTCTAGGCACATTTTAAAACATTTAAATATAACATCATAAGCAACTCACCAAAGATCACAATACACAGCAGGAGCATTCTGTCCAGACACATGACTAGAACCATGCTCAACAGACACAACAGAGGGAAGGATGGCGTGATGGAAGAAGAGGCGAGGAGGAAGTTGTTTTGGTTTCATAATGTCACGGTGTCATGAATTTATTTTAAGACCACTAAGAATTTCCCTAATAGTCTGCAGTACTATATAGTTAAGCTAACACATTTCAAATACAGTACATCTCATATTATATCATAATTTGTAATGGCATTATTGTAATACATAGGCCTATAATACACTCGTGTTATAGGCCTTGTGTCACGGCATTCATCGTGACTTGTGTCACGGCATTCATCGTGACTTGTGTCACGGCATTCATCGTGACTTGTGTCACGGCATTCATCGGAAGAAAAAGAGGAATCGTCAGACCAAAATGCAGCTGGGTACTTGTTCATCATTAATCTACTGAACTGAACACTAAATACAAAATATCAATAGGAATAACCAAAAACAGTCCTGCATGGTGAAAACACTAAACAGAAAATAACCACCCACAACTAACAGTGGGAAAACAGGCTACCTAAATATGGTTCTCAATCAGAGACAACGATAGACAGCTGCCTCTAATTGAGAACCACACCAGGCCAAACACCTTGAAATACAAAACATAGAACAAAACATTGAATGCACACCCACATCACACCCTGACCAAACCAAAAATAGAAACATACAAAGCAATCTACGGTCAGGGCGTGACACCTTGGCTGGCACACCACTTGCTATTGGCTTATGATACTGTCACGACTTCCGCCGAGGTCGGTCCCTCTCCTTGTTCGGGCGGCGTTCGGCGGTCGACGTCACCGGTCTCCCAGCCATCGCCAATCCACCTTTAATTTTCCATTTGTTATGTCTTGTTTTCCCACACACCTGGTTTGCATTCCCTCGTTACTCCTCTTGCATATAACCCTCAGTTTACTCCCATGTCTGTGTGTGGATTTGTTATGTGTAAATGTATGTGTACTCCAGGCTGGTTTGCGCCGGGATATTGTAACCCGTGTGTGTTTAGTTTTCTGAGTGCCGTGTTTTGTTCGCCTCAATAAAGGGCTCCGTTTGCTACCAATTTCTGCTCTCCTGCGCCTGACTTCCCTGCAGCCAGTTACGCACTCCATTACAGATACATTGTGTGTCTGCGCAGTGAAAATACCCTAAGTGATGATCCTACACCCGTATGAGAAGAATAACTGTTAATAAAAATCTGCCATTTTAAAAGAGTCCCATCATCCCTGAGTCGGAGGATTCCATTGCCTAAGTGACATATAAAGGAAAGAGAGACATCAGCAGTTGTGTGTGTGAGGAGATGCATGAGGACATGTGTGACTCACACTCATGCTGTTAGCCGTTTCCTCACACCACTAATTCTCTTCTCATTGACTCCCACTCGTTATTAGCTGTAGGCCGTGGCATTCATGCAGGGAAAACAATCTTAATTTGGCATAAATGGAGGTTGATAATGTAGATTGTAAAATTCAATAGAACGTTAATAATTAATAAGATAACCTGAACTTTATCCACTGACATTTCAGAGGTGGGCTACAGAAATGTATTTTGAACCTTCCAACAAAGTTCCTATTACTAGTTTTAAAGAAATATACTGAATAATGTCGGTGCACAAGCCAGGAAAAACAACATTGCATGGAATGTTTTTCATGTAAAGCTGTAGTTCTGAAAAGAACTATGAAAAACTATGTGTTGAGAGGTCAAGATCAAGGTGAATAAAATGAATACATGTCAGAAAGATTCCGCATGACTAAAGATCAAGAGGGAGTGGGTTCAACCCGTGTTAAAGATGCAAAATAAGCAGTTACTTGGAGATTTAAAAAAGTTAATATATATAAAAAAATTAAGCAATTCAAGCTCCTAATACAGGAGCAAAAAATGGTCAATGTTGTGTTGAAAAGGTAAACAGCAGCCAGACTGCAGACAAAACTAAAAGAAAGTAAAAGATCACTATTTGATTTGTTTATCTTTATTGTGCATATAGAGTGAGGTTGTAGACTGGAGCACATGATATCACTCTAAGCACAATACAATCAGTTTTGGGAAAGGGACCAAAATCAGTGGAGGCTTTCACAATCACAATGTTGACTCATGGATATTCTGTATATTCCTTATATTCTGCATATGAATTAAACTTGGCACCTATTGTAAGGGGTGTGTAACTGGTGGCAGGGAAGTCAGACGCAGGAGAGCAGAACTGAGTAATAACCGGAACAGTTTAATTATCAAAACCACCGGCATCCAGAAATACAAAATATGGGTACAAATCCCGTCGCGCACCAGTCAAAATGTGCACAAGCACTTACAACAAACAATTTCACACACAGACATGGGGGGAACAGAGGGTTAAATACACGACAAGTAATGAGGGAAATGTAAACCAGGTGTGTGGGAAAACAAGACAAAACAAATGGAAAAAGAAAGGTGGATCGGCGATGGCTAGAAGACTGTCATGTTTTGTCATTGATTATCATGTCTTGTCCCTGTGCTTCCCTTCTATTCGTTTCCCTCTGCTGGTCTTATTAGGTTCTTTCCCTTTTTCTATCCCTCTCTCTCCCCCTCCCTCTCTCCCTCTCTCGCTCTCTCTCTCTCTATCGTTCCGTTCCTGCTCCCAGCTGTTCCTCATTCTCCTAACTACCTCATTTACTCTTTCACACCTGTCCCCTATTTTGCCCTCTGATTAGAGTCCCTATTTCTCCCTCTGTTTTCCGCTTCTGTCCTTGTCGGATCCTTATTTGATGTTTGCTGTTCTGTGTCCTTGTTCCGCCCTGTCGTGTTTTTGCCTTCTTCAGATGCTGCGTGTGAGCAGGTGTCTATGTCAGCTACGGCCTGTGCCTTCCCGAAGCGACCTGCAGTCTGTGGTCGCGTCTCCAGTCGTTCCTCTCTACTGACGAGAGGATTTCAGTTTTCCTGTTTTGGATTTACCTAAGATAATATCCAGGAGTATCGTTTTTTGTTTAAGACTGGAATAAAGACTCTGTTTCTATTAAGTCGCTTTTGGGTCCTCATTCACCAGCATAACAGAAGACTGGTGACTTCGACCGCCGAACGCCGCCCGAACAAGGAGAGGAACCGACTTCGGCGGAAGTCGTGACACCTATGGTTTGTTGTTACTGTACTTTTCAGTGTTCTGGGCACTGTTGTCTCAGCTTACCCATTTGGAGTCATGAAGATCATTTTTACAGCAGAAGAAGATTATTTGTGCAAAAATCTAATAAATCATGTAATAAGGATCTGGTAGATTGTGTATGTTTTGCCTTATATTTCAGTATTGTACAGTATTTGTATATGTGTTGACTTAAAGTGTATATGCCTTATATGACATACACAATTTTGTACATGATTTTGGTGATTTTCCCAAAAAGATATGGTATGACATATTTTATAAAATATATATGAATTATATGAGTATTTTATGAATATTATAAGAATGTCACGCCCTGACCATAGAGAGCTTTTATTCTCTATGTTGGTTAGGTCGGGGTGTGATTTAGGGTGGGTCATCTAGGCGTTTATATGTCGATGTTGGCCTGTTATGGTTCCCAATCAGAGGCAGCTGTTTATCGTTGTCTCTGATTGGGGATCATATTTAGGCAGCCATTTCCCCTTTGTGCTTTGTGGCATCTTGTGTTTGTGTAGCTGCCTGTGAGTAGTCCAGAACATCACGTTTTGTTTGTTTGTTTGTTTTGTTTGGTGAGTTTCTATTTATTAAAATATGTGGAACGCTGCGCCTTGGTCCATTCCTTATGACGAACGTGACAGAAGATCCCACTATCTCAACTGGACCAAGCAGCGTGCTCGGGAGGAGATGGCATCCTGGTCTATAGAGGAGGTTCAGTTGAGAATAGACTGGACTTGGGAGGAGGTATTGGAGAGATACGAACGCCTACCGGGGAAGCAGACGGAGGCAGCGATTGAGGATCAATGACGACTCCGGGGTTCACAACCAAAACGCAAGCACGAGAGGCAGCCCCAAAAATATTTTTTGGGGTGCACACGGGGTGGTTGGCAGAGCCAGGTTTCAGACCAGAGCCAACTCCCCGCACTCGCTTTAAGGAGCGTGTGACCATTCAGGCACCATGTTATGCGGTGATACGCACTGTGTCTCCAGTGCGCATTCACAGCCCGGTGCGCTCGGTGTCAGTTCTCTGCACTTGCCATGCGAAAATGAGCATCCAGCCAGGACGGGTTGTGCTGGCTCAGCGCTCCTGGTCTCCAGTAAGCCTCCTCGGACCAGGATATCCTGCGCCAGCTCTACGCGCTGTATCCGCAGTGCGTCTTCACAGCCCAGTGCGTTCTGTGCCAGCTTCCCGCACTTACCGGGCTGGAGTGAGCATCAAGCCAGGACGGGTTGTGCCAGCTCTGCACTCTAGACCTCCAGTGCGCCTCCACAGTCCAGTGCGTCCTGTGCCTCCTCCCCGCACTCGCCCTGAGGTGCATGTCATCAGCCCGGTGCTACCTGTACCGGTCCCACGCATCAGGTCTCCAGTGCGCCTCCACAGTCCAGTACGTCCTGTGCCTCCTCCCCGCACTCGCCCTGAGGTGTGTGTCATCAGCCCGGTGCCACCTGAACCGGTCGCACGCATCAGGCCTCCAGTGCGCCTCCACAGTCCAGTACGTCCTGTGCCTCCTCCCCGCACTCGCCCTGAGGTGCGTGTCATCAGCCCGGTGCCACCTGTACCGTTCCCACGCATCAGGCCTCCAGTGCGCCTCCACAGTACAGAGCCTTATAACCTTATAGGTTTTACATAAGTCAACATGAAAAAAACATGCCAAATACTATGAGAAAAATACAATATTTGTATATACATTTTCATTTAAAGGCATGGATTTCCATGGTTAAGGCTGGGCAGAACATCCTACTGGACAGTTGATTTATCTTCAACTATGCCGTTTGTTCTTCCATTGAGCATTTTCACCATGCCCAGCCCTGCTTAGCTTAGATATTGGTCACTGACTACTACCAATGTGCTATCGTGAGAATGATTGCTAAAAGATCTCCACTTAATAACTAAATAGATTCCATGCTGCTATCAAGTCATTCCTCGTCCTCCTCCTCTCCTCCCCCTACCTCTCCTCCTGTCCACCTCCTTCTCTCCTCCTCCTCTCCTACTTATGCTTTCCCCCTTCCTCCTCCTCGAGGCGTACTTTGCTTCTTTTTCAATAAGTGTCACATTGCACGTGGGAGGGACGTCAAGCGGTGGTATACAAGTGCTTTGAAATGTGTGTCCCATGTATGTGAGACCTTACATGTCTCTTGTATGTTATTTTATTCAATATATGCAACATTTCTGTTGTCTAAATGTAAACCACCCATATAAGTCAGATATTACTAGAATCTTCTATGAATCTTGTACGTGTATTTGCTGCCATATGTGTTACTTACAAGTTCCAGGTAGAATTTATAAGAATCTTGTTAAATTCTTTTATATCTTTTCCATATGGGTAGTGTTATTATCATAGCCACGAGAAGCAGTCTATTTGACACAATAATACAGTGAATAAACAGGTTCCTAGACATGATTGAACTGTGGACTATGGACTCCTTGAGCTGTTCTGTTATCGTAGTTCTGAGCATGTCACTACCATTCCCACCATCCAACAGGTAAGAGAGTATCCATACAATCCCTGCATACAGTCAACAGTATGTGGTCAAAAGAGTGCAGGGGTCAGTAGTGAATGTAGGAATATCTTCTGTTCAGGTGAGGGTTCTTACGGCATGCTTGAAGAGTGTTTGTACCAAGTTTCTTGCTGTTTTCTATGTACGTCAGGGTTTGTGGCTTGGGTGTGGATGTTCTGTTCTACAAAGTCAATAACCAACTTTTTTGTTATGCAATTAGAATGTACTGTATAAGGATCCATATAAGATCTGAATTCTATTTCCCTTTTCAAACAGGATGTGCTGTAGCTCTTACTAGCTGGTCTTCTTTAATGATTGTATACAGTACACGGATGGCCAAAACAATCATGACATGCAGCAGTTTGAGCTACTCCAGGAAGTGACGCTGCAGGCTAGCTCAGTACTGCCCCCTCTCATACGGTACTGCAGGCTACTATTAGCAACTAATAGATCCTTATAACTTCTTCTGTGTGCAAATTTGTAAAAAATCAGTTCAAGGACATACATTTGGTGTTGTAGATGCAATTATTGGTACCATGATTGTCTCCAGATTGACCAAAAAGATAATTTTTCCATTCCTTATAATGGGGGATCCTGTTTTCTGCAACCAATGCTTGCAGTACCGCGGTCGGGCTAGAACTTCTGTGGCTTTAACTAGAGAGGGCAGTCATTCTCCCCAGTCTTTCTATTAGTACAATATAAATAATTAGTACGATATAAAGTACTTTGCAACCTAATGAATTGTGCAATATACAGTAAATTAAAACAATTCATAATCATCATTAGTCCGTAACCATACACTAACATATCTGCAGCATCACAACTCCATAGCTCATAAGCTCTACAGCCCAGCAGCTGCTGTGCTCCCAGCGGTATGTGCTCCTCGGGTGGACCTGTGTCCATCCTGCCCACCTACTACGCTGGCTATGTGACGCCGGGTACTTTCTCATGCCCACTACCTGTCCCTGCTGGAGCGTTCGCCCTCCAATGCCGTTGTGCAGGCCCTGGAGGTGGTGTGCGCAAGCGAGGAGAGCAGCCGCGGCTTCCTGCAGGTCCTGAGGGAGGTGTGTATGTTGATGAACTACAGTACTTACAGTATAATAACCTGATATGTTACTTACATTAAGCAGGGCATCTTCGTAATTATGTTCCTGTATCTAACATAATGGTGTCTTGTGACTGTCTCCTTATCAATATAAGGTGCAGGACTACTACTGTGATGAGCTGCAGGTCTGGGTGGAGAGACACTGCAGGGAGAGGACGGAAGGAACAAAGGAGACCAACCCGGTTAGAGTGGAGGGTGAGCCTGGCTGCAGGGGAGTTGTAGCCTGGTCCCAGATCTGATTTTAGAATGTGCCAATGTTTGTGAAAGATTCCCTTAATTTGTTCAGAGCGCTTTGAATAGCGGGTAGTTAGAATGCAAGAATGCGTCTTTTTGCGAGACTGCCCTTGAAAAAGGTCATGTCTCGTTTTGTTTTGAATTTTCTCAATGGCAATATTAATCTGATCATTTTTGTACCCCCTCTCCTTGAACTTTCTTTGCGACTCAGCCATATTTCTGTCGAAATCTGATTGTTTTTTGCAAATTCTTTTGATTCGACAGAATTGGCTGTAGGGCAAACTATTTTTCAAGGGAAGTGGGTGACAACTATCAGCCCTCAACAAACTGTTACGATCAGTAGGTTTCCTGTAAAGATCAGTGTATAGAACATTATTTTCACACAAGATCAGAAGATCAAGAAAACTGATTTGACGTGTATCAGATTGCATAGTAAATCTCAAATGTTCAGAACAGGAGTTAAGAAAAGCATGGAATGCCTGGAGCTGTTTTGCATCACCCCTCCATAGAACAAAAATATCATCAATATACCGTTTCCAAATAATGATGTTTGGCAATAATTTTTTTGTTGAGAGGATTGAAAATAGACTGTTTCTCCATGTAACCCACATACAAATTAGCATAGTTAGGAGCCATGGGGGATCCCATAGCAGTACCCTTCGTCTGAATAAAGAAATCATTTAGAAACATGAAATAGTTGTGTGTGAGTACGATTTCAGCCAATGTTATAATGCATTCACTGGAAGGTAGTTTATTAGGGTCACGTTGCAGAAGAAAATGTTCCATAGCTTCAATACCGCTTCAATACCGCAATATTTATACTCAAATCAATATTTGAGTATAAAGACATCATGATACACGATTTGCAGCAACATTTCTCCTAGATATGACTTGAGTATCTTATTGTAACGTGTTAGGTATGTGTGCCCATGTTGCGTGTCATTTACTTGTCTCTCTTCTATTGCAGTTCCCCTTTCAGCTCACAGAAATACCCTTCTGGAACGTACAGAATGGCTTGCATCTTACGCAGAAGGGGGAGGGCAGGCCTCCAACTCCAATGTTATGGTCTCACGCCAGTAGATATACAGAGCACCTTACTCAGTCAGATCCTCTCTGAAAGAGGAGAGGGTGGAGATGTTTTCCGTCTTCCACTTGACCGTCCAGGAGCATCTGGCCGCCCTGTATTGTGCAAACAACCTCTCAAAGCAGGGGCACATCATCCAGGCTCTGGACTTCTGGTGCTTTGGCGAGATCCCACCACCTTCTACCTCCCCAACTCTCTTACTGAGCCAAGACCTCCACCTGGACCAGACTAGGGTGGAGAACCTGCAGATGTTCACTCGCTTCTTCACGGGGCTTCTCCGGACCAGGCTGGGGGGACAGTTGGATGGGCTGGTGCTGGCCCCTATGGAGGTGGGCTTGGAAGGGGAGGATATCCGCATCAGGCTGAGTATCTGGTTCCAGAACCAGTTTAAGGGTAGGCAGCTAGCCAATCAGACAGTGCTGAACCTGCTCCACTGTTTGATGGAGCTGCACATGAAGGAAGTCACCAGCAGGGCGGCACCAGAGATCCGGATTCTGAACCTGTTCAAGATTAAGCTGAGTGGTTGACTGTGCAGCGTAACACTACGTGTTGCAATTCTCCCCAAATAGGCTCAAGGAGCTCAACCTGGGATACTCCAACATCGGAAACAGAGGTCTTAGCAGGCTAGCTCCGATATTGCACCGCTGTGAATCTCTTTAGTGAGTATTCATTGCATTTTTATTGTGTGACACACCTGTTGCAAATGTTTGATCATCAACAGGGACTAACTGATGAGAAGTATAGCAATTAACTCATTAATGTAGGTAACTATAATTTGTATTTTTTCTCAGTCTGCGATTTAACTGCCTGGAAAGGGAGGCAGCCATCCTGGAATCTGAGGTGTTGAAATCAAATGAGGTGAAGAAGCTGTTGTAAGTGACTCTGAAAATAACTATTTCTGAAAATAACAATTGCATCTCTAACACTGTTTCATAGTACCTCTATCTCACACTTGAACTCTTGACTCCTCTATTTTGTACAGTATGTGTGGTAACAACTTGGGTCTGGAAGGGTTTCTGGAGCTGTGGAATGCCCTGGAGCAGAACACTATGCTGGAGGAACTCTACTTGGACATCACTGGCATCACAGACAGAGGAACCGAGAACATTGTCAACTGCCTAGCAAGAACACCTCTCTGAAAACGCTGACGTAAGAGAAAGGGGAGAGAGAGAGATGTGTTATCTTTTTTTGTAATATTTATTTTATCTGACTTAGTATTACTGCATTGTTGAGGAAAAGCTTGCAAGTATGCATTTCACTCTACTGTTTACATCTGCTGTATACTGTGCAAGTGACAAATACACTTTGATTTGATTTTGACAGTTTTCTCTGAAGTTACAATGGGTGTTGACATAGCGCCATCTAGTGTATTTCACAGTTGTTGCTATGATAATATCCTGTCTGACCTGTTATTATTTTCTCCTTCCCAGCATCGTGGGGAATGACATTGGGGAGGTGGGGAAGAGGAGGCTGAGGGAGCTAGAGCATCGACGGCCGGGGCTCCGGATCATTGGGAACTTTGTGGATGACCTAGGACTGCCAAAGGCCTACCTGGACTGGGTAGAGGAGATGCGGGATGACCGGGACCAGATGGACTCAGTGAAGAACGCAGATGCCCTACAGTCCATCTTGAAGGGGCTGGGGGTGTGAGTAGGTGGGGAGAATGGGGGGGGGGGGGACAGCCACAGCCAAAGCCCTGGAGCTGGAGACCACGATTGTGGAGCTTTTGAATGCCCTCACTCACCTGACTAGAGTGAGATGACTTCACTTAACCTTTTGCTCTGTGAGGAGCATAGGTTATCCACAAAGTGAGATGGCTGATCAAGTCTACAGTAAATGGGCCAAATAAATTCAACCACACCTTTGCATCATCACAAAACCAGAGAGCAACCTCTGTCTGGTGAAGTCCACAAAGCAAGCATATTGCATGTAACAAACCGTTACATGACCTACAGCCTGGTCAAGCAAGTGAATGTTTCCAAAATCTTCTGACCACTAAACAACTATTGATTTAGAACCACGGAAAGTTACCGCAAGTCTCAAAGAAAACAGGAGCTGCCTCCACTCTTCCAGCACCATTTCAACTTCAACATTTCAACCTCGTCAAATCATCTATTCTTAGTCTAATACAGTGACAAATAAAAGATAACCAAAAAGTATTTAGTCCACTCATCGTAAGCTAAATATGATGTGGCTGTCCATGGTTCTGATTTCTGTGTGTGTCGGTGCATGCTATTTCAAGAAGTTAAATATGTTGACTCACCCTACTTGTTGATGAAACGGTCAACGCTTTTATTCTTTGTTGTCCTAGGCTACCTGGCTAAAATGTTTGCTCACTAGCCTGACTTCCATTCATGGTCAACATTAGCAAGTTAACATTAGCCTTCTACATCAGCTACATATTGAACTTCCATCCTCTCAGGCCAAGGAGACAACAATGTATGAATTAATGGTTGGATCAGAATCATTGTTATAATCATTGGCCAGTACGGAGAATTAAGTAAAACCACAAGTCCAAATCTTTATCTCCATCCATGTCTAATTTAGCAAAGGGACAGCTTTAACTAGCTAGCCACCGGAGGACAACACAACAAGATGCAACAATTTAAGTTTCTGTGAATGACGTATGCTCTCAATGTGATTTGATAGGAGTGACGCCAAAATCCTTCACTTTGTTTTGATGCGCCAGGACCATTCACAATTGAACTCGCTGTTTAGCTCAACGCTGATTGGCAAATCATACTCGTTTGGACCAGACAGCATCAGATAGATGAAGGGGCGCTGGTTTGCTCGCTCGGATGCTTTGTCTGGTGAGATAAATTCAGCCTCTTGTGAATTGAAGGAAAATTAGAAAACAGAGAGACGAAAGATAAGTTCAAACAATTTTATTGGTAAAACATTTTTGGGAAGTCTTCAAGGCTTCCCTTGGTATCCATGAATACACATCACTGCCTATAGCCCTAAATCCTAGCCCTTTTATACTTTTCTAATTGGGCCGTAGTGATTCTGTTGCCATTGCTGTAAAAGCTGGACGTGTAATAAAGCTCCTTTGTGGTAATGTTTGCCGTGGGATTTTAGAACTCTGCGAGTGACAAGCATTGTTTCTGTTAAATTATTTATCAGCTGAACAGCACTGACACTGAGAGCAATGATTTAGAAACTGGATAGAAGTTAGTGTGTCAAAATACATTTGAGTGGAACAGTGTTACATCTGATACATTTACAGTAATTTGTGTCATGCTGAATGTAACTTGTGAATGAACACATACAGCTCTGAAAGTTCTTAATTTTCTCAGTCAGACAAATAAAAAGAGAAACCCAGCATGGCCAAAGAGCTCTATTTTCATGTCTTTCAACAAATGTAAACACCTGGAGATTGCTCATTGGCATTTGGCTTGGAACCGGTGCTTTGGTCAGATTACATAAACATTGAGCTCTTTGGCCATGTACACCAGTGCTGGGTTTGGCATCGACATGAGAGTGCATAAGCAGAAAATGACCCCATACCTACTGTCATATATGGAGGATATTTGTTATGGGCTATTTTGCTTCCACTGGTCCTGGGGCCCATGTTAAAGCCAACAACATCATGAACTTTACCCAGGACATTTTAGCCAAAAACCTAGCTGCTTCTGCCAGGCTCAAACTTGGCCGCAAGTGGATCTTCCAGCAAGAGAATGACCCCAAGCACACATCAACATCCACAAAGAAATGGTTCGTTGGCCACAAAATCAACAGTTTGCAATAGCCATTGCACTCCACGAGGAGACTGCGTGGCAGGCTGACTACCTGTTATGCGAGTGCAGCAAGGAGCCAAGGTAAGTTGCTAGCTAGCATTAAACGTATCTTATTAAAAACAATCAATTTTAACATAATCACTAGTTAACTACACATGGTTGATGATATTACTAGTTTATATAGCTTGTCCTGCATTGCATATAATCGATGCAGTGCCTGTTAATCACCCAAACGGGTGATTTAACAAGCGCATTCACGAAAAAAACACTGTCGTTGCACCAATGTGTACCTAACCATAAACATCAACGCCTTTCTTAAAATCAATACACAAGTATATATTTTTAAACCTGCATATTTAGTTAATATTGCCTGCTAACATGAATTTATTTTAACTAGGGGAATTGTGTCACTAAGTCTATGATTTGATAGAGCAGTCTGACTGAGCGGTGGTAGGCAGCAGCAGGCTCGTAAGCATTCATTCAAACAGCACTTTACTGCGTTTGCCAGCAGCTCTTCGCAATGCTTTAATTAAGCAATGCTTTAATTAAGCATTGCGCTGTTTATGACTTCAAGCCCATCAATTCCCGAGATTAGGCTGGCAATACTAAAGTACCTATTAGAACATCCAATGAACATCCAATGAAATACAAATTGTATAGAGAGAAATAGTCCAATAATAACTACATCCTAAAACTTCTTACCTGGGAATATTGAAGACTCATGTTAAAAGGAACCACCAGCTTTCATATGTTCTCATGTTCTGAGCAAGGAACTTAAACGTTAGCTTTTTTACATGGCACATATTGCACTTTTACTTTCTTCTCCAACACTTTGTTTTTGCATTATTTAAACCAAATTGAACATATTTCATTATTTAAAGCTCACAGAATGGGACCACCGAGTGCTGAAGCGCATTGCGCACAAAAAACGTCTGTCCTGCGTTGCAACACTCACTACCGAGTTCCAAACTGCCTCTGGAAGCAACGACAGCACAATAACTGTTCGTCGGGAGCTTCATGAAATGGGTTTCCATGGCCAAGCAGCCGCACACAAGCCTAAGATCACCATGTGCAGTGCCAAGCGTCGGCTGGAGTGGAGTAAAGCTTGCCGCCATTGGACTCTGGCGCAGTGGAAACGCTTTCTCGGGAGTAATGAATTATGCTTCACCAGTTCGATGGACAAATCTGGGTTTGGCGGATGTCAGAAGAACGCTACCTGCCTGAATGTATAGTGCCAACTGTAAAGTTTGGTGGAGGAGGAATAATGTTCTGGGGCTGTTGTTCATTGTTCATGGTTCGGGCCAGGCCCCTTAGTTCCAGTGAAAGGAAATCTTAACGCTACAGCATACAATGACATTCTAGACGATTCTGTGCTTCCAACTTTGTGGCAAGAGTTTGGGGAAGGCCCTTCCCTCTTTCAGCATGACTATGCACCTGTGCGCAAAGCGAGGTCCATACAGAAATGGTTTATCGAGATCGATGTGGTAGAACTTGACTAGCCTGTACAGAGCCCTGACTTCAACCCCATCGAACACCTTTGGGATGAATTGAAATGCCGACTGCGAGCCAGGCCTAATCACCCAACATCAGTGCCCAACCTCACTAATGCTCTTGTGGCTGAATGGAAGGAAGTCCCTACTGATGTGCTAAATTCACCCCTCAAACTTACTCAACAGCGACCCAGCGTTGAGCTGAGCTCAGCTGTAGATCTGAGTCACTAGTCACCACGGTAAAGGATGTCACACTGCTTGCTTAGCGTGTTCCACTTCCACCTGATTCGGCTAACACCAAGCCTGATCTTAATGCAGTTTTCGGTTCCCAAAACTAGAATCTGTTATGAACCGAGTGCACTACGTTCTGTAAATGTGACCCTTTGTCAAAGTTTCTAAAGGTTGTGTTGTTTACAAGGACTGCAATGGCAAATTGAGTTATTGCACATGCACACTTCCCAGCGAAGGTGTTCCCTAACCAAAATATGTAAATACATGCTAGAACCCTCCAATAGGATCTTGCTTGGCTCTGCCCACTTCCTTGCTCGTTCTACCCACTATGCTTAATTTTCTCCCATTGAAAACAACACAGATGAACTATCTCGGGTTAGCTATAAATATCTTTGATTTAACTGTCTTCCTCCTCTGTTGTCTATAGTTGCTCCACAGATCCTGCCCTCCTCTCGCTGCATCAGAACTGCAGATCAGATCAACTGTACCTATAAGAGTCATGGGAACCCCTCTCCCAAAGTGTAGGGGCGATTGTCTGGACAGCCTGTCAATCAGTTTACTAACACTGTCATCAGGGAGCCAATGGGCAGCACAGGCCTGAGAAGCTCCCTCACCACCCATCAATCACAGGAGGAAGACACGCCCACTCTGCCTCAGAACCAGCTCTGTAGGATCTCATTCACAAGGGGTTTGGACACCATAATTGACTACAATGATGATCTTGATAACCTTGATAACAACTTTTGTAAGTCTATCGATTAAAGCTTTTTCTGTTCACCCCTAGGTCAAGTTTCCTTGGCAATCTTCATCACTGCAATATTTGTTTCGGCATTAATGACAGCACTGATATGTGCTTTACTGTTTCTCCTAAGGTAAAATGTTCCGGAAATACTGCACATATTTGTGTCTTTATACTTTTCGTGCTCTACATTAACTTAGTTCCTGATTCTGAAGTGTACACTTATTTATAGCTATTTGATTTGACCAGTTTGTTGTATGATGATTTCACAGGGTTTGGGATCCTTGTTTTACAGTACTCAGAGGTCAATACAATTATTACGACTGTGATGTGGTGATGAACCTAGTTCCGACCAGTAGTGAGAGTACACAGGTAAGAATCATCAGATTTATCCTAGAAATATTTTGATAGTGAAAGAAATCTTTTAAATGTCTATAAATGTATGTTATTGCAGGATCCTACTGTGCCAGAAGAAGACATATACGCCAACAGCATGATACCGTGTCAGGCCAGTAGACAGGGACGCAAACAAGACCTAGAGGCACCCAATCCGGTTCCCAAACCCCTGCCTTCCACCAAAGCCATCTCTGAGACAGACTGAACCAGCCTGCCCAGTCCCATCGCTGACACTGCTACAGTTCCAGGAGAAGGCACAGCAAAGAAGGATGGGGATGATGTGTTGTATTCCAGTGTGATTTGGGAGAAGAAGAAGTGGATGAAGAAGAAGAACGAGCGGTCCGTGGACGGTGGAAGGGAGGCGTCTAGCGGTTCCTACCTGGAGGAAGAAAAGTGTGTGCTAGGAAATGTAGGCAGACGCAGAATGAGTAAGGCACTGGAGATGGATAACCTGCAGTTTCTCTAGTTTTTCATGAATTTACTGTAGGCCTATTGTACTTTCACAAAGATATATTGCTCTTAATGAACGTATAACGCTGTTTTCTTCACCATAAAACAAATAAACACATTAAATGTCCACCTTATTGTTCTTTATTGTAGCCTATGTAATTGTTGACAGCATTATGATGTTAATGTTTTCAAGGTATTTAAAACTCTTAAAGTCACTATAATATCACTGAATGCACCAATAGTATTTAACAAAAAAAACAAAAAAATACAAAGGTGCCTTTGAAAGCTAACATTAGAACAAACTGTTGGCCAATTGGAAAGTAGGCTCTGGCAGACTCAGTGAGTTTCCTGCTTGAAAAGAACAAAGGGGAGGATGATGTAGTGGTTTTCGCTTTGTGACAGAGAACAGAGGGCCAACTCAGACTGACACGCTCACCATCTCCTCTGAAGGTAAGGCATGATGTTCATCTCTGGTTTTATGGGGATTTGGACAACATTTCAATGACAGTGATAGGTTGAACAAACCATTTTGGGAAATGTAAATATGATGGTATGTCTGTACACTCTTAGAAAAAAGGGTTCCAAACGGGTTCTTAGGCTGTCCCTATAGGGGAACCCTTTTTGGTTCCAGGTAGAACTATTTTAGGTTATATTGAGGGTATATGTGTCCAAAGAAACCAAAATATTTCCTGAGCTATTTTATATCTCCTAGATATAGGACAGAGACATCAAAATCCTATTCCTTATAATACATTTTTTTTGTGTCTTTTTTGCCGTTTATTAATGTTAGAAACAGTGTTTTCATTGGTTGACATAGGTCATCATAAATGGTTCTGCTGTCTGATTATGGTTTATAATGTCATTTTGCAGCCTCTAGGTAGACTGGGATTTATTTCCAGAAACCTCTTCCCATAGGACCTACCACATAATATACGATCGACTGTTCATCTTGATACTGTTTTCAATTTGTTATCACATTTTTATTCACCGGGGGTGATGTCTAAGAAACTGTCCATCCACATCCTCTTTTATCAAACCAAAATTAAATTGGCAGAAGTAGTGACAAGAAACAAGGAAGGGTCTCTGGCCATGGCAGTTTCACATCCTGTAGCATATCAGGAGATAATGTCTTTATCTGGTCAAATATAGTCCTTGGTTACTTAAAGTACATACATTTTAACAGACACTCTTAACCAGAGCGACTTGAATAAATGTTCAACCTTGTCCCCCATGGGAATCGAACCCAAAACCCTGGCATTGCAAGTGCCGTGCTCTACCAACTGAGCCCCACAGGACCTAGTATTCGATATCTATTAGGATCCTCATAAGGCAGCAGCTTCTCTTCCTGTGGTACAAACAGGAAATAAATAACTACATCTCAACAAAACCACAGCCTACATCATACATCACAATACATCATACATCACAATACATCATACAAGACATGACATTATTACTCTATTATTACAAATGTACTATATAAAATGTACAATACTACAATAATACAATATTACAATATTAAAATGTGTGTGTGTTAGAGTGTTTGTGTGCATGCGCGTTTGCGTGTGTCAAATAAAATACATATGCTTCGTAAACTACAGGTGTAGACTAACATTGACATACTTACTTACAGGCCCTTCCCAACAATTTATAATAAAATAATAATAATAATAATAATAGAAGAAGAAAAAAATAGTAACACAAGGAATAAATGATAGCTTGGCTATATACACGGGGTACCAGTACAGAGTCGATGTGCAGGGGCAGGAAGTAATGGAGATATATATGCACATATAGGTAGGGGTAAAGTGACTAGGCAACAGTAGCAGCACCGTATGTGATGAGTGTTTAAGGTGCCACCAAAATCCTGTGGTGTGTGGCGAATGTGTGCCTGTGTGTACATGTTGTGTGTGAGTGATTGTGTGTGTGTGTACGTGTTGGAGTGTCAGTGTAAGTATGTGTGAGTCTGTGGGTGGGTGGAGTCCGGTGTGTGTGCATAGTGTTTCTTTACTGTCCGCGTTGTGAGTCGTTTACAAAATATCAGATTTAGCTTTTGAGCGGCTAGACGTTCTTTACCATCCGGCCATCAGATTTGCCACCAATGGTCCTTATAGGACACATCTATACTCCTCTGTAAACTGGTCATCTCTGTATACCCGTCGCAAGACAGGTATACCTCACTCCCTCACTCCCTCCTATCTGAGATATCTACTGCAGCCCTCATCCTCCACTTACGACACCCGTTCTACCAGTCACATTCTGTTAAAGGTCCCCAAAGCACACACATCCCTGGGTCGCTCCTCTTTTCAGTTCGCTGCAGCTAGCGACTGGAACGAGCTGCAACAAACACTCAAACTGGACAGTTTTATCTCAATATCTTCATTCAAAGACTCAATCATGGACACTTTTACTGACAGTTGTGGCTGCTTTGTGTGATGTATTGTTGTCTCCACCTTCCTGACCTTTGTGCTTTTGACTTTGCCCAATAATGTTTGTACCATGTTTTGTGCTGCTACCATGTTGTGTTGCTACCATGTTGTTGTTATGTTGTGTTGCTACCATGATGTGTTGTCATGTGTTGCTGCCTTGCTATGTTGTTGTCTTAGGTCTCTCGTTATGTAGTGTTGTGTTATCTCTCTTGTTGTGTTTTGTCCTGTATTTATATTGTATTTATTTATTTAAATCCCAGGCCCCTGTCCCCGCAGGAGGCCTTTTGCCTTTTGGTAGGCCGTCATTGTAAATAAGAATTTGTTCTAAAACTGACTTGCCTAGTTAAATAAAAAAATTAAAAGCTGCTCAGTGGAGGTACTGCAGGGGGTCCACAAATACTGTATATATACACTACCGTTCAAAAGTTCGGGGCCACTTAGAAATGTCCTTGTTTTTGAAAGAAAAGCAAATTTTTTGTCCATTAAAATAACATCAAATTGATCAGAAATACAGTTTAGACATTGTTAATGTTGTAAATGACTATTGTAGCTGGAAACGGCAGATTTTTAATGGAATATCCACATAGGTGTACAGAGGCCCATTATCAGCAACCATCACTCCTGTGTTCCAATGGCACGTTGTGTTAGCTAATCCAAGTTTATCATTTTAAAAGGCTAACTGATCATTAGAAAACCATTTTGCAATTATGTTAGCACAGCTGAAAACTGTTGTTCTAATTAAAGAAGCAACAACTGGCCTTCTTTAGACTAGTTGAGTATCTTGAGCATCAGCATTTGTGGGTTTGATTACAGGCTCAAAATGGCCACAAACAAAGAACTTTCTTCTGAAATTCGTCAGTCTATTCTTGTTCTGAAAAATGAAGGCTATTCCATGCGAGGAATTGCCAAGAAACTGAGGATCTCGTACAACACGGTGTACTACTCCCTTCACAGAACAGAGAAAAATTTCTCTAACCAGAATAGAAAGAGGAGTGGGAGGCCCCGGTGCACAACTGAGCAAGAGGACAAGTACATTAGAGTGTCTAGTTTGAGAAACAGACGCCTCACAAGTCCTCAACTGGCAGCTTCATTAAATAGTACCCGCAATAGACCAGTCTCAACGTCAACAGTGAAGAGGCGACTCCGGCATGCTGGCCTTCTACTTGGACAGCTTGCTATCATAGACGGAAAAACAAATTCCCAAGTTTATCAAGACATTTTGCAGGAGAATGTAAGGCTATCTGTCTGCCAATTGAAGCTCAACAGAAGTTGGGTGATGCAACAGGACAACGACCCAAAACACAGAAGTAAATCAACAACAGAATGGCTTCAACAGAAGAAAATATGCCTTCTGGAGTGGCCCAGTCAGAGTCCTGACCTCAACCCAATTGAGATGCTGTGGCATGACCTCAAGAGAGCGGTTCACACCAGACATCCCAAGAATTTTGCTGAACTGAAATAGTTTTGTAAAGAGGAATGGTCCAAAATTCCACCTGACCGTTGTGCAGGTCTGATCCGCAACTACAGAAAATGTTCGGTTGAGGTTATTGCTGACAAAGGAGGGTCAACCAGTTATTAAATCCAAGTGTTCACATACCATTTCCACCCTGCACTGTGAATGTTTACACAGTGTGTCCAATAAAGACATGAAAACCTATAATTGTTTGTGTGTTATTAGTTTAAAGACTGTGTTTGTCTATTGTTGTGACTTAGATGAAGATCAGATACAATTTTATGACCAATTTATGCAGAAATCCAGGTATTTCCATAGGGTTCACATACTTTTTCTTGCCACTGTAAATGGTAGATTATCAGACACTCAACAAGAAGGTCGATCCCCCGCGATGGGAAGACACATGAGGCAGAGCAGGGTTTGGCCAGCCAGGATGTCCTTGTCCCATCGCGCTCTAGTGACTACTGTGGCTCATGCATGCTGACTTTGGTTGCCAGCTGTAAGGTGTTTCCTCCGTACAGCTTGCCTTAGGAAAGTATTCAGACCCCTTGACTTTTTCCACATTATTTTTACATTACAGCCTTATTCTAAAATTGATTAAATAAATACAAGTCCTCAGCAATCTATGCACAATATCCCATAATGGCAATGCAAAAACAGGATTTTACAAATTACTGCCAATATTACAAATAAAAAACAGAAATACCTTATTTACGTAAGTATTTAGACACTTTTCTATGAGACTTGAAATTGAGCTCAGGTGCATCCTGTTTACATTGATCATCCATGAGATGTTTCTACAACTTGATTGGAGTCCACCTGTGGTAAATTCATTTGATTGGACATGATTTGGAAAGGCACACACCTGTCTATATAAGGACCCACCGTTGACAGTGCATGTCAGAGGAAAAACAAAGCCATGAGGTCGAAGGAATTGTCCGTAGAACTCCAAGACAGGATTGTGTCGAGGCACAGATCTTGGGAAGCATACCAAAATATTTATGCAGCATTGAAGGGCCCAAAGAACACATTGGCCTCCATCATTCTTAAATGGAAGAAGTTTGGAACCACCAAGACTCTTAATAGAGCTGGCCGCTTGGTCAAACTGAGCAATCGGGGGAGAAGGGCCTTGGTCAGGGAGGTGATCAAGAACCCAATGATCACTCTAACAGAGCTCTGGAGTTCCTCTGTGGAGATGGGAGAACCTTCCAAATGGACAACCATCTCTGCAGTACTCCACCAATCAGGCCTTTATGGTAGAGTGGCCAGACGGAAGCCACTCCTCAGTAAAAGGCACATGGAGTCTTCCAAAACAGCCCGCTTGGAGTTTGCCAAAAGGCACCCAAAGACTTTCAGAGCACGAGAAACAAGGTTCTCTGGTCTAATGAAACCAAGATTCAACTTTTTGTTCTGAATGCCACGCGTCACGTCTGGAGGAAACCTGGCATCATCCCTATGGTGAAGCATGGTGGTGGCGGGGAGACTAGTCAGGATCGAGGCAAAGATAAACGGAGCAAAGTACAGAGATCCTTGATGAAAACCTGCTCCAGAGCGCTCAGGACCTCAGACGGGGGCGAAGGTTCACCTTCCAATAGGACAATGACCCTAAGCACACAGCCAAGACAACACAGGAGTGGCTTCGGGACAAGTCTCTGAATAACCTTGAGTGTACCAGCCAGAGCCCGAACTTGAACCAGATCGAACTTCTCTGGCGAGACCTGAAAATAGCTGTGCGACGACGCTCCCCATCCAACCTGGCAGGGCTCTTCTGCAGAGAAGAATGGGAGAAACTCCCCAAATACAGGTGTGCCAAGCTTGTAGCATCATACCCAAGAAGACTCAAGGCTGTAATCGCTGCCAAAGGTGCTTCAACAAAGTACTGAGTAAAGGGTCTGAATACTTATTTAAATGTATTTCTGTTTTCTATTTTTAATACATTTTCAAAAAAATTCAAAACCAGTTTTTGCTTTGTCATTATGGGGTATTGTGTGTAGATTGATGAGGAAAATTGATGAGGAAAATGAATGTATATGTGTATGTACAGTATCAGTCAAAAGTTTGGACAAACCTACAAGAGTGTGCAAAGCTGTCATCAAGGCAAAGGGTGGCTACTTTGAAGAATCTAAATTCTAAAATATAATTTGATTTATAAAAAACAAATTGGTTACTACATGATTCCACATGTTATTTGTCATAGTTTTGATGTATTCACTATTATTCTGCAATGTAGAACATATTTAAAATAACGTAAAACTCTGGAATGAGTAGGTGTGTCCAAACTTTTGACTGGACTGCATATACATGCATATTTAAAAATACATATATGGGGTATTGGAAATGATGCAGACAAATACATTGATGGAAGCTACAATCTATCTGCAATATTAAAGCTGATCTACGACCTAAAAAAATATTTAAAAAAAATAAATACAAAAATAAAAAAGGTTCCACCCAAAAACGATCTATTGGTATTTGTTTCGTTAGTCCATTGTTGACATAGTCCAAAATGTTTTGCTTGTCAGCAAACAAGTCTTCAAGATGTGTAACTTTCAAAATATTGCTGACAAGCAAAACATTTTGGGAGAGTGTCAACAATGGACTAATTTAACAAATACCAAAATATTGTTTTTGGGTGGAGTTTTCCTTTAATGAATTGATTGGGTGATTAATTTTTTGTTTTATAGCTATAAACGTCAGCATCCTAAGCATCACATGGTATCGGGACCCTAATAGACTAAAGACACCACAGACTCTAATGGACATCCTCAGCTTCATCACAGGTATGTTATACACATCTTATTATATGACGTTTGCTTGCGTGGTAAAACTTTATGTTTGCATCAAAATTATCTGAATTTAACTTTCTACCTATAAGCCGTTAAATGTCACTGTATGTTAAATACTGTATGTAGATAAATACAGTATGTACAGTAAATGCAAATTATTTTTGCTTTGGACAAGCTTGTGCTACAGAAACTGATGAAGCTTTTATAATGGAACCCAATTATTGACTCTGATTATTGTCAGCAATGGTCTTTGCTGAAAGTGCTACATGTATAAAGAAAGACAACGACAGAACCACATGCGGTATTTTTAACCTGTGGTCACAGAATGTGTGAGATGTGCTTACTGGCTACGTCTAGCTAATTTGGTTAAGGTGCAGTGTCAATGCAGCTGTTATATTTGTCCTGCAATGCAACAGTTTCTGTTTCACTGGGGAAACACTTCTGCGGATCAACCTATTCAATTCCTCAAATTGGGGACGTTAATTCAAACTCCACCTAATACAGCTGGCAAAGTAATAAAAGAGAACCGATGCAATGTGAACTGACTTGTTAGGCCTTCTTCCTCAGGGTGCACACTTGTCTCGCTTGGTCACTGTTGGATGGTGAAGGTGCCCAAAACTGTGAAGGCAGTAGATGGCAGCTGTGTAGAAGTGTCCTGTCACACCGCCCCCCACCACAGGGTCATCTGGTACAAGTATCATAGCTTTCACTATCCCAAGCTTTATGATGGCAAGGAACCGGCCAGTGTGGAGGCCAGTTTTAGAGAGCGTACATCAGTGCCAGGCAATGCATCAGAGGGTGACTGTACACTGAGGGTTGAGAGTGTGACATGGACAGACAATAACCTCCAGCTCTACGTGTGGATCAACCCTGATGAGTCAGCTACACATAAGTTCCATCATCAGATCGTAACAATTACAATTGAAAGTAAGCACACTCATGGAGAGGTGTATTAGATTGAATATTTGTTGTAGTTGAACAACTGAATAACAACAGATTGTGATTAGATGAACAGTACTTCATTACTTTGACATCTCTTAGGAGTGATAGTGGTCGGTAGTTGGAGCACTATGTTAAAACTGAATGAGAATTGCAGACAGGGTGTTAAACCATTAGTCATGGGGACTGGTAATGCCTTGTTTGCCTTCGGTTCCAGCTAATAATCATTTATTTGAACTTGCAGATAGAAAAGCTCCTGCGTTATCCATGCAGAATGCAATGGTGGATGGAGACTTATTCCAGGCCAACTGTAGTGTCTGGCATTCCTGCCCATCCTCTCCTCCATCCCTTCGCTGGAGTCGTTTGCCTGTAAATTATACAGCGGTGACTTCAATGGAGGAAAAGGGAGGGCTGTGGGTGTCCACTGAGACAATACAAGGAAGAGGAACGTACCAACTGCACAAAAAAGAGATGAAATGCACAGCTCAATTCGCTACAGTCCAAACTGAGAGTGAACCAGTCATTCTTAACATCTTATGTGCGTTTTTGGTCTTTCTTGTTTGTTCTCAGTTGTGTAATTATTCCGTTCACATCATATACCATTTTATAAGAACAAACAACTACATAGTACCAATACATGTCTGTCTACTTCATTAACAGATGCCCCTGTAGGTGTGAAGATGATGGCGGATGAACAGCCAGTCAGTCAAGGTCATAGTGTCAACCTGGAGTGTGTTGCTGACAGCAACCCCCAGCCAGGCCGGTATGTGTGGATCAGACGACAGGGAGGCCAAAGCTTCCAAACGAATTCAACTCAGGGAAAAATGTCCTATACCAACATTAGCAGAGACTCTTCATTCTCCTGCATTGTCCAAAACAATATTGGATCAAATCAGTCAGCCTGGCTGTTTCTGCATGTCAACTGTAAGTATCTCATTGTATGTGTGGTTTCACAGTTTCCAATGGAACTAGCATTATATTTGTACACTGAAATGCTAATTCAAGCAACAGGTTATGGGTGTAAAATAGAAGAACAGACTCCTTCCCACCCTAACGTAGTTCTATTGTCATTGTTTCTCACTTACAATAAGAAGGAAAACATTTTTTTTTTATCACCACTTTGTGTCATTCTGTCACTCCAGTCCCCCCGGCAATCCTCTCTGACTCCACTTGCTCCTTGAAGGGTGGGATTCTGACCTGTGTGTGTAGAGCAGAAGCCCGACCTAATGCCACTCTGCGCTGGACGATCAGCGGAAGCAGCACTCTCCCATCCTCCTTCACTTCCATCACCGTATACAGAGATAATACGGTGTCAGCAGAACTCACTGGGCCTGTGGAAAGTCGACCAAATGTCTCCTGCGTAGCCAGTAACTCACTGGCCACTGACATCCAGCAGCTGCCCCTTGACACAAAATTCACAGCTGGACAGTGTAAGCAAGCTTTCAGTACAGCATTTCTGTTCTTAATCTTCTGATGTCATTAGAATCTGCACACGGTGACAGTCTTTCTTCCTCCTCTGCCTCCCCATGTGTCCCCCCTCCCCACTCTCTCTCTCTCTCTCTTGCTCTCACTCTCTCCGTCTGTCTTTCTTTGAACACAGTTCTGCCATGGATGCTGACTGCTCTGGCAGTTGGAAGTGTCTTTCTGTGGGGAGCTGTAATGTTTGTACGCAGAAGACGTTGCAGAGAGAGGTTTGTATGGTTCTTGATTATGAGAAGATGTCACATATTCAACCATTTTAGGTGTGTCATTTTGAATGATGTCTCCCTTCTACATTATCTGTAGACCAAAGGCCACCTCTAATCTCCACACTTTGGATATCCCTCTAAGGTACTGTCATTTTTGAATCTGTATTTTACATACAACAAATAATAATGTTCAAGCTCATTGACATCGAGATGTTTTTGTCAATAAGGCAAGCTGACATGTCAGAGTCCCTAAGGTACAGCAATCCCCAAAAGTAAGAAAAAGTTTAATTCTCTTACCCTTTGACCAATCATCAAATTCATATGATATAGCATGGAAATTAATAAGCTTCTGTAGAGGGTGGTTGGAGAATAAAACGTTCTAAAAGTAAAAAGGGTACTGAACTATAATCAGGTTCCACATTCTCTTCTCCTTCACAGACCACAGCAAAAGGCTAAGAGGACCAAGCCTAAGGCCATGCCCATGGCCTTACCCAAGGAGAAAGCAAGGCCAGAGAGCCCATCGTCAGTCTACGAAAATGACTTTGTGCCGAAGAAGCCCAGTCAAAACCCAGCAAAGAACAACGAGAAGACCAAATTACAAGATAACACAAAGGTAAACTTTATGTAACCTCACTGCACGCACAATTTGGCTGGTGCAGCGTTTGATAAAAATGTAAATACCACATACTTTTTACCCACACTTTCATATTTCACACACTGTTATGACAGGAGAGTGATTACCACTAAACCTCAATGACGTACATTCACACCCCTCTAGCCCTCAGACCAAGTATATTTGTGAAGCCATTTTGGTGGCCTAAATGTGGTGCTCTACTGTTGGTTTCTCAAGCATGTAAAAAGATAGGTTAAAACGTTCTTATTTTTTCCCCACAGGCTATGTGTTCAGACATGGATGATATCTACCAAAACTATTGAACTACCAGTGAACACAATGTTTGCTTCAGAGTACATAATAATAATGTTATCCAATTGTTATAAGCTGACGATTGAGTCGTGTAGCCTACTGTTAAAAGTCTAAAGTTGTTGTGTTTGTGCACCTGTCTGGGCTGAGTGGATTGTGTTTTTTGTGTTTAAGTGATGAATGTAACCTATGTTTTGTATTATAACTTTTGTATCAACTTAATTTGTGTGTCAAATTGCTTTTAAAAATGTGTTATGTGAACATAATTATACCTGAAATAAAATACATACATGATAACTTTTTTTAGAGAGCTGTCTATATACTGAGTATACCAAACATTAGGAAAAGTTTCCTAATATTGAGATGCACCCCTTTTCCCTCAGAACAGCTTCAATTCGTCTGGGCATGGACTCTACAAGATATTCCACAGGGATGCTGGCCCATGTTGACTCCAGTGCTTCCTATTGTTGTGTTAAGTTGGCTGGATGTCCTTTGGGTGGTGGACCATTCTTGATACTCACAGGAAGCTGTTGAGCATGAAAAACCCAGCAGCGTTGCAGTTCTTGACACAAACCTGTTGGCCTGGCTAGGGCTGTGGTGGTCACGAAATTTTGTCAGCCGGGTGATTGTTAAACAAATAACTGCCGGTCTCACGATAATGAACCATTAATTAATATAAACACATTTAGCATCTCCTGGCTTCCACACACAGCCTACAAGCCACTGCTGCAGACCTTTGGAACATCTACATTTTAAATATGTAAATAAATAAATCCATAATATAATCCATTATTTATTTTAGACAAGTCTAAAGAAACATGATATGAAGAAAATGTAGTCTATTTCAGATGAACAGAATAGCATACTCTGAGTTGTCCTTATGTTAGGTCCTGATATGGCTATGGCATATGGCTATGGGCTACACTAGTTCATTTAGCAGACAAGATTTGCTTAGAATTCTATGGCATTATTCTGTGTTGAGCGGTTAACAAAGAAACAGGTACTCCTATATAATTAATTTGGAGTTATTTATGTACATTTTGTTGTGATACAAACATTGGGCTATATGTTTTGATGTTTAATACATTCTAAGGCTGCAAGATGCGACTCTAATGATGATTTGAAAAAAGTTGCATGAAAGGCATGAGCTCTCTTTGTTTTTTGTGCAGGTGGCACACACTTCATCAGTCTCTCATTCACAGTTTGACAAGCACTTGATAATGCCTCAATTTTCCTGCCGGCATCCTCTTTGTGTGGCCGTAATGCCCCCTAAAAAAATCCATGACTTTTGCGGCCAGTAGCCGTTGTGCCCTTGGGCTGAATATAATCATTTTAATTACCTTCTACCTGCATGCTGCGTGCTCCGTAGCACCTCTCACTCACATGCTCTCATCACAAAATCAGGTCATAGGCTACAAGTGAAGACAGACACATCGGGGACGCAACTGCGCCTGTCCTTTTCCAATTTGAGGTGCATATTGAACATATTGGAATAACTGTCCAAATTGACTTTACGTCAGCCAACAAGATGAGTAGGCCTAACGAACAGTAAAGGCACTAGCCTATGTCAATCTACTATCCCCCATAGTATAAAAGTTGATCTATTCTATTATGTGCTAAAAATAAATATTCCAAACATAGTTTAGGACAGTTGTGGGATGCGATAGATCCCAAATTAATATAACCACTAGCATCAACAAAAACTTTTTTACGCAATGAGGCTAACACAACAGATCAGAACATTTAGCTTAGGCTATTTCGTCACATTATAAGCGCAGCAATGCGGCCAGGACAGTAGGCTATAAGCGCTAATTAGCAGGAAAACACCATTATCAAAAGTGATGGCGAATGCAATTATGCATGTAATTGCATTTGTGACATCTGCTGATGTAAAAATGGCTTTATAATTACATTTGATTGATGTAACGCTTTTATTGTAAAGGTACATTTTTATGGTGAAAATGATCTTCCCTAAACGTGAAACTCACGCGCTGCATATGTACAGTATGTCAGTTAGGCTCTACACCCATTGTAAAACGGATTAATGTGCTTAATTTTAAGATGTTATTTGGCAACTTTAGTTGTGATACAAACCTTATAAAAAAGCATGTAGGCCTATGGGCTAGGCTACATGAGGTGTGGGACTATGATTTGAAAAAGTCGCATAAAAAAGGTAGGCATTGTTTTTGCCTTACGCTGGGCATCATTCACAAGTGATAATATATTATTCACAAGTGACAGGCAAATATTGTCACCCATCAGACTATTCTTGATTTAATCATGTCTTTACATATACTAAATAATAGGAGTGGAATTTAGATTTTTCTTTTGATTAGAATGGACCATTATCATACACCTGTCTGGAAACAGGGTAAAAAAAATACATGACATCTATGCACTTAAATAGCGAATGGAGGACGCTTTCCCCGTGGCTCATTTCCATGCCAGCCAGGTAGGCTATACTCCTGTTGTGAAGAGAAACAATGTGCTTAATATGTGATTAGAAGGACAATAGAGTGCTGAGTACCAGGCAGTTAGCAAGTTTGGTAGGCTACAAATGACCATCAGCAGCATCAGAGCTTGGAGAAGCCTATTTACTGTGACTAAACGGTCACGTGGAATTTGACTGCCTTCATGACTCGTGACCGCAGGTGTGAGGTAATATGGGCACCATAACAGCCCTAGGTCTGGCACCTATTACCATACCCCGTTCAAAGTCAGTTACATCGTTTGTCTTGCCCATTCACTCTCTCATGTCTCAATTGTCTTCCCCTTCATCTATACTGATTTAAGTGGATTTAAAAAGTGACATCAATAACGGATCATAGCTTTCACCTGGATTCACCTGGTCAGTCTATGTCATGGAAAGAGCAGGTGATCAGAATGTTTTGTATACTCAGTGTATATTGATTATTCAATCAGGGTCCACCCCAAAGCACCAAAACAAAGAAGCATTGATTGGGTAGAACAGTACATTCTTAGAAAAAAAGGTGCTATCTAGAACCTTAAATGGTTCTTCGGCTGTCCCCATAGAAGAACCCTTTCAAGAACCCTTTTGGTTCCAGGTAGAACCCTTTTGGATTCCATGTATATAGAACCCAAAAGGATTCTACCTGGAACCCAAAAGGGTTCTAACTGGAACCAAAAAGTGTTCTCCTATGGGGACAGCTGAAGAACCCTTTTGGAACCCTTTTTTCTAAGAGGGTAGCACCTTAATTAACCCCTTAGTCGAAGGCACACCTTATGGTGACAGTTATGCAAAACTTCAATGATTTAGTCCCAGTGATGGCTGTTACACTTGGTTTATTACACCGTTGCTTATCTCATTATATACAAACCACCCATTTATTGACTGCTTACTTGTTCTGCTAAAATGAGCTAGAGAGAAAATATTTTTTCAAGTAAAATTAGGAGCATGCAGTTAGAAAGAGGTGGACAGTCCTCCCCAACAGAGCTGAGGAGAGAAGTGACATTAATCCCAAATCGATGACAATCGCTCTGCACAAATAACTTTCCGTGAAGCCTGTGTAGCGGACAGCCTTGGACTTTCCACCATATCCTCTGTTTGATGAACCGTTGATAGCGTGAGTAATACTTCAATGTTCATTATTTTTTATTTAAGACTTGGTCCTGACAGCACACTGCCAATTTATGTAGTTAATTAAATAGCCTACTGATACAATTAATCTCAAACAACAATTTAAACAATCTACATTCTACCATGATGCTTTTATTTCCAGATGGCGGAGTTGGGTTTGAAATATAAAAAATGGAATCAGAGATGATTTCATGGATGGTTTCATTTTTATTTCAACATTTCCTCAGCAAGCTGCATCCATTACATCATCATTTGAGATCATGGTTGATCTAAATTTAAAGTTGACAATTTTTCATCTTACATTGAGTGCTACATGATCAAATATAGATAATAGTTGCTGTCGTTCTCTGCTTGTCCTCAGTTGAGAGCCATTGTGGTGAGGAGTGAGGTGATCCTGTCCGTCTACATCATTACCTTCCTGATGTGCCTGCCTGGCAACATCCTGGCACTCTACGCCTTCAATACCATCAAGATCCACAAAAAGCCCACTCCTACAGACATCCTCCTGCTCAACCTGATCGTGTCCGACCTTATCTTCCTGCTCTTCCTGCCCCCCAAGATGCACGAGGCAGCCTCTGGCATGGTCTGGACTCTCCCCAGCCCTCTCTGCAACATTACCTCTTTTGTCTTCTTCTCCTTCATCTACACCAGCTCCCTCCTGCTGATGGTGGTCAATGTTGACCGCTACCTGTGTGTGGCCTTCCCTGTCCCGCGCAGGCTCCGCCGCAAGCTCTTGTACGTAGTGGTGAGCAACCTGGTGGTGTGCATCTTCAGCTCTGCTTCATCTACATCGTGGAGAACCAGACCTCATCTGATTTCTATGCCTGCTATGAGAACTTCACCCAGGAGCAGCTGAAGGTGGTGCTTCCCATGCGCTTCCCATGCGCTTGGAGCTGTGTGTGGTTCTATACATCGTGCCACTGCTGGCCTGTGTGTTCTGCTACCTAAACTTCATCCTCATCCTCAATAGGACCCCTAACCTTTGTGCAGAGAAAAGGAAGAGAGCCGTTGGAATGGCTGGGACCCTACTGGTTTTGTCTGCTTCCTGCCCTATAACGTCACCCATGTACAGGGGTTCATCATCCAAGACAATGTGGAGTGGCGGCTCTACGCTCTGCACCTGACCACGGTCAACACCGTCCTGGATCCTATGACATTCTACTTCTCCTCCTCCTTCTACTTCTCCTCCTCCTCCTGATGTAGACTAGACAGAGACCTGCCAGCAGCATATCTGCCAGCAGCATACCACCCTGCATCCCACTGCTCACTTCAAATCAAATCAAAGTTTATTTGTCATGTGCGCTGAATACAACAGGTGTAGACCTTACAGTGAAATGCTTACTTACAGGCTCTAACCAATAGTGCAAAAAAGGTATTAGGTGAGCAATAGGTACTGTAAGTAAAGAAATAAAACAACAGTAAAAAGACAGGCTATATACAGTAGTGAGGCTATACAAGTAGCGAGGCTACATACAGACACATACAGACACTTTTTGTCCTAGACTTGGCACTCCGGTACCGCTTTCCATGCGGTAGTAGAGAGAACACTCTATGACTAGGGTGGCTGGGGTCTTTGACAATTTTTAGGGCCTTCCTCTGACACCGCCTGGTGTAGAAGTCCTGGATGGCAGGCAGCTTAGCCCCAGTGATGTACTGGGCCGTACGCACTACCCTCTGTAGTGCCTTGTGGTCAGAGGCCAAGCAATTGCCGTACCAGGCAGTAATGCAACCAGTCAGGATGCTCTCGATGTTGCAGCTGTAGAACCTTTTGAGGATTTGAGGACACATGCCAAATCTTTTCAGTTTCCTGAGGGGGAATAGGCATTGTCGTGCCCTCTTCACGACTGTCTTGGTGTGTTTGGACCATTCTAGTTTGTTACTGATGTGGACACCAAGGAACTTGAAGCTCTCAACCTGCTCCACTACAGCCCCGTCGATGAGAATGAGGGCATGCTCGGTCCTCCTTTTCCTGTAGTCCACAATCATCTCCTTAGTCTTGGTTACGTTGAGGGATAGGTTGTTATTCTGTCACCACCCGGCAAGGTCTCTGACCTCCTCCCTATAGGCTGTATTGTCGTTGTCGGTGATCAGGCACATCAACACACTGTTGTGTCGTCTGCAAACTTAATGATGGTGTTGGAGTCGGGCCTGGCCATGCAGTCATGGGTGAACAGGGAGTACAGGAGGGGACTGAGCACGCACCCCTGGGGAGCTCCAGTGTTGAGGATCAGCATGGCAGATGTGTTGCTACCTACCCTCACCACCTGGGGGCGGCACGTCAGGAAGTCCAGGATCCAGTTGCAGAGGGAGATGTTAAGTCCCAGGATCCTTAGCTTAGTGATGAGCTTTGAGGGTACTATAGTGTTGAACGCTGAGCTTACAGTCAATGAATAGCATGCTCATATAAGTGTTCCTTTTGTCCAGGTGGGAAAGGGCAGTGTGGAGTGCAATAGAGATTGCAGTGTCTGCGGATCTGTGTGGGCGGTATGCAAATTGGAGTGGGTCTCGGGTTTCTAGGATAATGGTGTTGATGTGAGCCATTACCAACCTTTCAAAGCACTTCATGGCTACGGACGTGAGTGCTATGGGTCTGTAGTCATTTAGGCAGGTTGCCTTTGTGCTCTTGGGCACAGGGACTATGTGGACTAAGTGGTCTGCTTGAAACATGTTGGTATTACAGACTCAATCAGGGACATGTTGAAAATTTCAGTGAAGACACCTGCCAGTTGGTCAGCATATGCCCGGAGCACAAGTCCTGGTGCTCTGTCTGGCCACGCAGCCTTGTGTATGTTGACCTGTTTAAAGGTCTTACTCACGTCGGCTACGGAGAGCGTGATCACACAGTCGTCCGGAACAGCTGATGCTCTCATGCATGCTTCAGTGTTGCTTGCCTCGAAGCGAGCATAGAAGTGATTTAGCTTGTCTGGTAGGCTCGCGTCACTGGGCAGCTCGCGGCTGTGCTTCCCTTTGTAGTCTGTAATAGTTCGCAAGCCCTGCCACATAAGACATGCGTCAGAGCCGGTGTAGTAGGATTCAATCTTAGCTCTGTATTGACGCTTGCCTGTTTGATGGTTCGTCGCAGGGCAGAGCAGGATTTCTTGTAAGCTTCCGGGTTAGGGTCCCGCACCTTGAAAGCGGCAGCTCTAGTCTTTAGCTCAGTGCGAATGTTGCCTATAATCCATGGCTTCTGGTTTGGGTATGTACGTACAGTCACTGTGGGGACAACGTCCTCAATGCACTTATTGATGAAGCCACTGACTGATGTGGTGTACTCCTCAATGCCATTGGAAGAATCCCGGAACATGTTCCAGTCTGTGATAGCAAAACAGTCCTGTAGTTTAGCATCTGCTTCATCTGACCACTTTTTTATAGACCGAGTCACTGGTGCTTCCTGCTTGAATCTTTGCTTGTAGGCAGGAATCAGGAGGATAGAGTTGTGGTCGGATTTACCAAATGGAGGGCGAGGGAGAGCTTTGTACGCGTCTCTGTGTGTGGAGTACAGGTGATCTAGATTTTCTTCCCTCTGGTTGCACATTTAACATGTTGATAGAAATTTGGTAGAACTGATTTAAGTTTCCCTGCATTAATAAAGTCTCCGGCCACTAGGAGCACCACCTCTGGGTGAGTGGTTTCCTGTTTGCTTATTTCCTTATACAGCTGACTGAGTGTGGTCTTAGTGCCAGCATCTGTCTGTAGTGGTAAATAAACAGCCATGAAAAGTATAGCTGAAAACTATACTTAACTAAACTCAATTGACTCTGAAGCTATGGAGGGTTGGTCATAGTTGGTCCCTGGATGGGAGACCAGATGCTGCTGGAAGTGGTGTTGGAGGGCTAGTAGAAAGCACTCTTTCCTCTGGTCTAAAAAAACATAAAAATGCCCCAGGGCATTGATTGGGGACATTGCCCTGTGTAGCAAGCTGTCTCTCGGATGGGACGTTAAACGGGTGTCATGGCTCTCTGTGGTCACTAAAGATCCCATGGCACTTATCCTAAGAGTAGGGGTGCTAACCCCGGTGTCCTGGCTAAATTCCCAATCTGGCCCACATACCATCTTGGACACCAAATTATCCCCAGGTTCCAATTGGCTCATTCATCCCCCTCCTATCCACTGTAACTTTCCCCAGGTTGTTGCTGTAAATGAGAATGTGTTCTCAGTCAACATACCTGGTAAAATACGGGTAAAATGAAAACCTGAAAGGTTCATTGTGAAGCTGCCAATCTTTACATAACTGTTCTCTTTGAAAGAGTATTGCTTTTCAGCCCATTAATATTTGTAACTTGTTATTATACAGTAGTTATTGATGAAGTGGCATCAAAATGCCAATAGATTATTCCAAACCTGAGCCACAACCACATGGACACATACAGTAACAATTAGTGTTTGTTGCTGCAGTACTCATCAAGTGTTAGCAAAATGCTAATACACATATGATGTTATCTCAACCTTGGGCACATGGGAAAATAAATGTTAGGATTATAGTACCCTGTTATAATTGACATGACTGTTCTCTTTGTTTGTACACTATTTACAAAAAAAGATATTGAAATTAGACGTTGGTATTACACTCCCTCCTACACATATATAATATCAAATATAAACACAGCAATGTTTTGCATTTTAGTTAACCGTTACCATACAGTCTCAACTCCTCACGTTTGCAGACCACTGTTCAATGCGTCTGCTGTACACTCAGACAGGTCTGCTTGACTACTATATATGCTGGCACGTAACAGATCTTAAATTACTACCCTTGGCTGAGCTCTCCAATTCCTGATTAAAAATAAATACACATCTACAGCCAGGTAGGTTATGATCATTTGGAATTAAGAATGTGTTTTCCTTCTCCCTTTAAGGTTTTCACTGTTGAGCTGCAAGTGTACTGTGGGTAATAAGAAGTTGGCTGAGATATTGTAACAAAAATACATTGAAAACAAAATTTGTATCATTTGAAAATATGATTATTGGGCACCCTGAATGTGTTATTTTTGGTTTTGTTTATCTTATAGCTTCAAAGCCATGTTGTGGGTGAAAAGTGAGGTGATTCTGTCCATCTACATCATCACCTTCCTGATTGGCTTGCCTGCCAACATCCTGGCACTCTACGCCTTCAGCGTCAAGATCCACAACAAGCCCACTCCCACAGACATCTTCCTGCTCAACCTGATTGTGTCCGACCTCCTCTTTCTTCTCTTCCTGCCTCTTAAGATGTACGAGGCTGTACGAGGCTGCCTCCGGTACCTGCCCGAGTTCCTATGCTCCATAACTTCCTACACCTTCTTCTCCACTATCTACACCAGTTCTCTCCTGTTGATGGCTGTCAGTGTGGTCTGGTACCTGGCGGTTGCCTTCCCCATCACCTACCGCCAACTCCACAAACCTTTGTATTCTGTGGTGGCCAGCACAATCATCTGGCTTCTCACCACTGCCCACTGCAGCATCGTGTTCATCATCCAGCACCACCCGGACCTCTCCCAAAGCAACACCTCCGTCTGCTACGAGAACTTCACCGAACAACAGCTGGCCATCCTCCTCCCGGTGCGTCTGGAGTTCTTCGTCATGCTCTGCTTGGTTCCTCTCATGGTTTGCATCTTCTGCTACCTCCGCTGTATCTGGATCCTGTACATGCTCCCCAGGATCAGTCCGGGCCAGAAGCAGAAGGCCATCGGGATGGCGCTGGGTACTCTGGCCGTCTTCCTTGTGTGTGTCTTTCCCTACAACTTCTCCCATATACTGGGTTTTATCACAGGCCGCAGCCCCCCGTTGAGGTACTACACCCTTCTGCTCAGCGCCTTCAACACTTGCCTGGACCCTATCATCTTCTACTTCTCCTCCTCCACCTTCCGCATCACTATCAAGATGTCCATCTGCAAGATGCTGGGACTGCGACAGGGTCAGGCTGCGATCCAAAGGGAAAGCACAATAGCCGATATTGGCCAAGAGTAGAACATGTAGTCACCGTAAGTGCCTTTTGGGTAATTTTGTCAAAAATAACTATTCATTTTACCAAATGTTTTAATTCTGTCATAAAGATCAAATGTCCAACTTCATAAAAAAATATGTTTTCCCATCTCAAGACATTCAATTAAGAAGAATAACTATACAAATTCAAATTAAAGTAACAGGATTGACTGTAATAGGGTTAACAACATCTTAAATCAGCCATAACTCCCTTTGTGACGAGGAATGGAAGCATTCCCCATTTCTAGTAACTTGTACAAACATTTCTAGCCTATCTATCTCTGGGTAACACAGAGTTGGTGGGTTATGCTTGACGCGCTCAGTTTCCCAGCATAAAACACCAGAAAATGGCCTAAAATAGAAAGAACAGGCTCACCTGCTTTTACACAATGATATGGCTATATTACTGGATGGTGCATTTTTCTTTTGATTCAATCATTTAAAAAGGAATAGTTTTACCATATTTAAACGAGAGTTCAGTTCATGTTACAGGGTTATTAATAACATAAACCCGAGGGACAAATGTAAATGAATCATTAAATAAGTAAAAATCTTCAGCCATTACTTTCCTAAAGTAACAAAATAACTGGGACTTGTAATTAAGTAGACATATGTCTTCGTAGAAGGTGAACAAACATGACATTGGACATGCCTAAATGGGGATTTTCAGAGAACTAAAACCTTACTTTAATGAAAACACACATTAGAATGCGTAAATATTTTTTTTTTAAAGGCTTAGCTTAGTTAAAGCATTGATGTATGTGATCCTAATGTTAAATTGAGTGTTTTATTGAAATGACCAAAGGCAATCTATTCGGGGAACGACCCAGCTATATAAAGTATATTTCAGATAATATGTAGTTTGTGTTTTAAACATTTCTGTGAACTGTACCTTTTTTTTGCCAAAGTCATTCATATTTAAATGTTTAAATGTTTACATTCCATTTACAAAAGTGAGCACTTCATACATGATTCATTTGTTTCATCACAGTAGCTTCTGTTACCCTTTTGAATTGCACACTATGTGAAAGCTTGGTTGTTATCCTTTAAAATATTAATTTGTCTGGTTAGAGTATGTTCTGTGTTACCCATTTGAATTACATAATAATAATAATGCTAAATATTTTCTACCTCTATTTGTATTGGCATGAATCTGCCAACATATTTGTGTTGCAAAGACCTTTCTGTATTCAAGAGTTTCAACGCTGAATGTAAGAAAGAGTATAAATGTTTTACTGTTAGAGTTATAGCTTTATTAAAATGACACGTAAACTGCTCAGGCAGAACCTAACATTTGTATTAATCTTTGGTTCTCAATTTCCTAGTACAGTTTCTATATTTCAGTGATATGTCTATTGGTGTAAGCTTGAATCTTTCATCGTGTTGGAATTGCGGGGCCAAAATGTCACGGATTTGCAATCTTTTCACTGGCTTTCCTCTCTCTTTTAGCGTGGGCCCACCACTCTCCTGCATTCATGCATTCTGTAGGCACACATGTAAAATATTCCTGCAAAAGAAAAAATAAATAAATCAACAACTGTCCAGCATCCATGCTACTTGAGGCAGTCCCCATAGAGATACAGTTGAAGTCGGAAGTTTACATACACTTTAGCCAAACACATTTAAACTCCGTTTTTCACAATTCCTGACATTTAATCCTAGTAAAAATTCCCTGTCTTAGGTCAGTTAGGATCACCACTTTACTTTAAGGATGTGAAATGTCAAAATAATAGTAGAGAGAATGATTTATTTCAGCTTTGATTTCGTTCATCACATTCCCAGTGGGTCAGAAGTTTACATACACTCAATTCGTATTTGGTAGCATTGCCTTTAAATTGTTTAACTTGGGTCAAACATTTCAGGTAGCCTTCCACAAGCTTCCCACAATAAATTGAATTTTGGCCCATTCCTCCTGACAGAGCTGGTGTAACTGAGTCAGGTTTGTAGGCCTCCTTGCTCGCACACACTTTTTCAGTTCTGCCCACAAATGTTCTATGGGATTGAGGTCAGGGCTTTGTGAATGCCACTGCAATACCTTGACTTTGTTGTCCTTAAGTCATTTTGCCACAACTTTGGAAGTATGCTTGGGGTCATTGTCCATTTGGAAGACCCATTTGCGACCAAGCTTTAACTTCCTGACTGATGTCTTGAGATGTTGCTTCAATATATCCACATAATTTTCCTACCTCATGATGCCATCTATTTTGTGAGGTGCACCAGTCCCTCCTGCAGCAAAGCACCCCCACAACATGATGCTGCCACCCCCGTGCTTCACGGTTGGGATGGTGTTCTTCGGCTTGCAAGCATCCCCCTTTTTCCTCCAAACATAACGTTGGTCATTATGGCCAAATAGTTATATTTTTGTTTCATCAGACCAGAGGACATTTCTCCAAAAAGTACGATCTTTGTCCCCATGTGTAGTTGCAAACCGGAGTCTGGCTTTTTTATGACAGTTTTGGAGCAGTGGCTTCTTCCTTGCTGAACGGCCTTTCAGGTTATGTTGATATAGGACTCGTTTTACTGTGGATATAGATGCTTTTGTACCTGTTTCCTCCAGCAACTTCACAAGGTGCTTTGCTGTTGTTCTGGGATTTATTTGCACTTTTCGCACCGAAGTACGTTTATCTCTAGGAGACAGAACGCGTCTCCTTCCTGAGCGGTATGACTGCCGTGTGGTCCCATGGTGTTTATACTTGTGTACTATTGTTTGTACAGATGAACGTGGTACCTTCAGGCATTCGAGAATTGCTCTCAAGGATGAACCAGACTTGTGGAGGTCTACAATTACAACACAGTCAACACCTCCAATTGACTCAAATTAGGTTAATTAGCCCATCAGAAGCTTCTAAAGCCATGACAACATTTTCTGGAATTTTCCAAGCTGTTTAAAGGCACAGTCAACATAGTGTATGTAAACTTCTGACCCACTGGAATTGTGATACAGTGAATTTTAAGTGAAATAATCTGTCTGTAAACAATTGTTGGGAAAATTACTTGTGTCACGCACGAAGTAGATGGCCTAACCGACTTGCCAAAACTATAGTTTGTTAAGAAGAAATTTGTGGAGTGGTTGAAAAACAAGTTTTAATGACTCCAACCTGAGTGTATGTAAACTTCCGACTTCAACTGTACATAAAGAATAGTGTATGATCTGTTATCAATAAATACCAGCATTGTCTGCATGTTTCATCAATAAAACTGCAACAATTGATGACATTCTGCAGTGTTTGGTTTGACTCTATTTGACTAGCATTCGGGATTTTAAATAATGATTTAGGAGATGAGAAGAACATATGCCATCTGATTCTAGTTCTGCTCATCCATAGAGAACAAAAGAGGGCACACTCCTATATTTGCCATTGATGCTTCTGTGACAGCATTGGCAGCTCCTACATTTTTGTAGTTGAATATTATCTTCTTCTATACATTTATCGACGATCTTTAAACAAACGGAAAAGGTGCATACCGCCACCTACTGTGCGGGATTGTGTTTTTTGTCAAAACATCCATACAGCCAAAGTTGGTGATTTACTGCCACCTGCAGTGTTGGAATATTTGCTCAGGAGTATAATTCTTTGGCTGATCCCTCCCGCTGATCTGGATGGAATTCTATGATCCTTCCTTAACCTACAGGAAGTCCCACCCAGTTGACAGCTTTTAAATTGTGTAAGCTTGTAATGGTGCTGCCCATGCTCAAACAGAATTTCTGGCAAGTGGGCCCTCCATCCATATTTATATCTTTATCATTTTTACCTGCAAAGAAGGTCATGAGCAGTGCCACCCAGCCCAGTATGTAGGACCAAGAGAAGCGCCAGTCACCGAAGCGCTTCCCCAGGAAGTTCACCGTCACTCCAGTGTAGATGGCCATTGCAAGCAGAACAAAGAGAGCTGGCGGATAGTAAGATAGGACAAATTCAAATTCTGACTCCCAATGTACAGTAGACAGAACTGTAGGCAAAATAGCGGTCAGGTCAGTAAACATAGACATAATGATTTTTCCTGAATTCATTTACATTTGTGTATTGAGGCTGTGCGTATTTGTGTATTGTGTCTAGCTCTGTTAGCTTCGCAATGTCCAGTGGGACTCACTGGAGACGAAGAACATGATCCCTGCAGCGAAGGAGCGGTTGAACCTCTCGAAGGCGGAGAAATGGGCAAAGGAGAGAATGCCTGCGATGATGCCGGCGAAGCACGACATGGCTGACAGGATCATGAAGGCACGGGTGGCATTCCAGTAGGCTAAGGACAAAGAGAGAGAGAGGGGAATAAAACAAGAAAAAGAGAGGACAGATACAATTTCAAAGATTAGAGAAAGTCGCAAGCCCACACGCCTGTGAAAACTGTGTCTTGACCCATTCATTCAGTCTAATGCTCCAAATGTTTTTTATCACCTACACTAGTGCCAGCCAATTAGGGCCAACGGGTGCATGATTTGCCTCCATAGTTAACTGTAAAAACATATTGATTCTAAAACACGTATTGATTCTATTGAGTCTGAGTCTAATGGCACATGTTGCTATTTCAGTCATTCAGTCATCTCCTTCATTACAGTCCTCCTTGGTAGTCCTGAACATAGGTAAGAAAGGCATACAACATTCATATTAGGAAGTCCTTCAACTAAGGGAGTTTCGTCTGACAACTGAGGGACTTCCTAATATGGATGCCGTACAGGCAATCCCAGTGGTGCTATGGGTCCCCAGTGCGCCCCACTCACCGATGCTGTCCGTCTGCATGTAGCACTTGCCCGACATGCAGTACCTCCACAGGCCCTGGTGGGCGAAGCTCCCCGACAAGCGGTACTGCATCCAGTAGTCTGTCGCAGTTGAGACCACCAGCAGGATGTTCCCCACTATGGCGCAGAACAGGCCCCCTCCCATAAAGCTGTGCATCCTGAGTGACACTGCGACGGTGGTGAGGCTCTACGCACCGCAGTTCACAGAAAGGCAGAGGGACAGAGTCAATGGCACAGTCAATACAGTGAACCATGGGGCACAGGCAACACAGTCAACCATGGGGCACATGCAACACAGTCAACTATGGGGTACATGCAGCAAGGTCAACCATGGGGCACAGGCAACACAGTCAACTATGGGGTACATGCAACACAGTCAACTATGGGGTACAGGCAACACCGTCAACTATGGGGTACATGCAACACAGTAAACCATGGGGCACAGGCAACACAGTCAACCATGGGGCACATGCAACACAGTCAACCATGGGGCACATGCAACACAGTCAACCATGGGGCACATGCAACACAGTCAACCATGGGGCACATGCAACACAGTCAACCATGGGGCACATGCAACACAGTCAACCATGGGGCACATGCAACACAGTCAATCATGGGGTACATGCAACACAGTCAACTATGGGGTACATGCAACACAGTCAACCATGGGGTACAGGCAACACCGTCAACTATGGGGTACATGCAACACAGTCAACCATGGGGTACATGCAACACAGTCAACCATGGGGCACATGCAACACAGTCAACCATGGGGTACATGCAACACAGTCAACCATGGGGCACATGCAACACAGTCAACTATGGGGTACATGCAACACAGTCAACCATGGGGCACAGACAACACAGTCAACTATGGGGTACATGCAATACAGTCAACTATGGGGCACAGGCAACACAGTCAACTATGGGGCACAGGCAACACAGTCAACTATGGGGCACAGGCAACACAGTCAACCATGGGGCACAGGCAACACAGTCAACTATGGGGCACAGACAACACAGTCAACTATGGGGCACAGACAATACAGTCAACCATGGGGTACAGGCAACACAGTCAACCATGGGGCACAGGCAACACAGTCAACTATGGGGTACATGCAACACAGTCAACCATGGGGCACAGGCAACACAGTCAACTATGGGGCACAGACAACACAGTCAACTATGGGGCACAGACAACACAGTCAACCATGGGGCACAGACAACACAGTCAACCATGGGGCACAGACAACACAGTCAACCATGGGGCACAGGGAACACAGTCAACCATGGGGCACAGGCAACACAGTCAACTATGGGGCACAGGCAACACAGTCAACTATGGGGCACAGGCAACACAGTCAACCATGGGGCACAGGCAACACAGTCAACCATGAGGCACAGGCAACACAGTCAACTATGGGGCACAGACCATACAGTCAACTATGGGGCACAGACAACACAGTCAACCATGGGGCACAGACAACACAGTCAACCATGGGGCACAGGCAACACAGTCAACCATGGGGCACAGACAACACAGTCAACCATGGGGCACAGGCAACACAGTCAACCATGGGGCACAGGCAACACAGTCAACTATGGGGCACAGGCAACACAGTCAACTATGGGGCACATGCAACACAGTCAACCATGGGGCACAGACAACACAGTCAACCATGGGGCACAGGCAACACAGTCAACCATGGGGCACAGGCAACACAGTCAACTATGGGGCACAGGCAACACAGTCAACTATGGGGCACAGGCAACACAGTCAGCCATTGCACGGTTTACGGATGCCTTTAAGGTCCTACTACACAAAGTTGCAGGCAGCCAGGGTTGGGGTCAATTCCATTTTAATTCAGTGAATTCAGGAAATGAATTGCACATGTGAACATGTGTCATATTCAATAGCACAGGATGGCAAAGTGTCTCTGTAGTTGCACAGAGACAGTGTGGACCCTATTTTGAACTGAAATGTTCAATTTCTGTATCACTGTCAACACTGTGCAATCCACTTATGCGATCTACTACCCACATGCAATGTAGAAATGTCAACTCATTAACCTCAAACACATACAAAAATACTCCAACACTCCACAAGCGTGGTTATACTGAAATATCGAAGTGTTACATTTCAAAGTGAGAGTGGAGGATGGGCAGTGGTGTAAGTATTTACCGGCTCCAAAAAATGCTCATGTAGAACTAAGCAACAACAAATGATGGATATAAAAGCTGGATGGTATTTCCTGAGACAGTGATTCATGACCATCCAGCCAACAGTCATGACACCTCTGGAACACCTCCCTGTTTACAGATGATAAAACGTCCATAGAGATTCCTTTATGGTTGAGGAAACGCAGCGCTAACTGTCTCACTCATTGATCTTGCACCCGAGGCACTAGAAAATAAACATTCAGTTCAGTAGTTCAACGCAAAACGAATACTATTTGTAACACAGAACAATCACCAAGGTCCTATGTACTGCAGAGACTAATGGATGCCTCATAACTTCTGCATTCATCTTGGCCGTTTAACCTTTATTTAGTCAGTTAAGAACAAATTCTTATTTACAATGACGGCCTACACCGACCAAACCCGTACAATGCTAGGCCAGTTGTACACAGCCGGTTGTGATACAGCCTGGATTTGAACCAGGGTGTCTGTAGTGACGCCTCGAGCACTGAGATGCAGTGCCTTAGACCGCTGTGCCACTCGGGAGCCCAATCACATTCAACTGACATTCAACATGCTTGCATTGAACGTTACTTGAGGTCAAGCGTTGAGGTCAATATCTGTAGAATGCTGAATGAGATGCGACTGCATTTTTTAAAAAGCACACTTTGTAATAAAATGAAATGACACAGGACAGTTATTTACTTATTTCGCTTTAGAGACTTAAGCATTATCTTATTCTGATTAGTACTGAATGATTTCAATGTAATTAGCCCTTAACCCTTTAATTGCACTTCAGACCAAGTCTTCATTAGTCTTAGAAGAATATGCTTTCATTCAGTAGCTCTGCTATTTTTCTCCATGGACAGAAGTGTCCCTCTTTGCCCACCTGTGCCCCACATGGCTACAATGCTCTACTCAGATTCAGACACAGATTTACTTATACACTTGCTTATTAGTCCAATCAGTCCAAACGGTCCAATCTGGCAACACAACATAACAGCACCGGGGCTAAAGTACCAGGATGCATCTTACCTGAGTTCTGCAGGATAAATAAACCCTCTTAAGTGTCAACCTTTCCGTAGGGAAAGACTGAGAGAGAAAGAGAGAGAGAGTGGAAGCCTGGAGTGAGCAAAACGTCGAAGAGGACCCCCTAGGCTGAATTCCAAAAAGTTATCCGCTCTGCTTTTCTGTCTATGGAGGCAAATCCTTTACAGCAACCAACAGCGAGAACAAATGCTCTTGAGCTGGTGGGCGCAGAGGCACGTGGCTCTTTCTTTGAGCGACCATAGGGACTGTTGGAGGGGGGATTGGGTTGATAGTATGGGACAGTAGTGGATGGGTGGGGGGGGGGGGGTGAGGCCGCCACCGGTGTGCCGTGGTCTCCTTTCTGTTGTTGTCTCTGGTGTTCTGGAACTGTGGATGTGCAGAGGCTTGCAGTACTGGGGGGGGGGGGGGGGGGGGGGTCAATGCAACATGCTGAAGCTCACACTTTATTTCAGTTGGAGGAGGCGACTGTCGTCTGTGGGCTGGGTTAGGGTCATGAGAGCAGATACACGCTTAGAGAGAGCCCACACGTGACCACACGCATGGCTTAAATGAACTCCCACTCTCCATCTCGCTCGCTCACGCACGCATTGACACGCACTCGTATGCACCTGCTCACACACACACAATGTCAACATACATAAGCAGTATCATCATGACGCACTGATGGTCACTTTTAATTTATTCAAAATGATCTGTTGCTAAGTAATTACAAAATTATTATTTACACAGTATTTCAATATATGTATATTAGATAGCTTGCAGTCAGACAAAATGGTTTGATCAGTCATTAAGGAGCTTAATTAAATATTAGCATTCATGCCCAGAATTCAAGGAGAAAGAATTGTATGGTAAGTAAATACACCGGTGATCTGTACCAACACAGAACTGAAACAGAACTGGCTGTGTGTCTGTCTCCCAGTTATTTAGCTCCAGGCCTCATGGACCTCAAATCCAGTGAACACGGGCCTCTGGGCTGCCTAAAGAAACACAGGAAATGAGTCTACGATGAGCATTCAAAGATGTTCCCGAGTCCAGTCCTCACTGACCTCTTGTTCTAATAAACATCTTTCCATATCTATTGGTCTGTGTGCTAATGTGTTTTGTAATATCTCCCATCTCCAAATATTATCCTCCCAGCATTATACGAAGGAGGAGACGGCCATTTTAAACTTGGACACTGTACCCGGTGTCATAAACATTATAGTGGAAGTCCTCGTCTGACACCATCAGAGTGAGTGTATTACCTGGGCAGTCAGTAGGATCATTGTGTATCACCTGCAGTGCCCCCTTCAGCTCAACATCCTCCAGTGCAACACGGCAATCTCTTCTGTGAAGGTAAGACCACAGTTATTAGATGACATCGCTGACATTATTGTTTAATGGGTAGTGCAGTCCAAACCCTGATTTTGCTATGTTTAATATATATTTTTCCACACTAATAGTGTGAATAATAGTGTGAAATTGTGAAAATGAGTGTCATGGGTGGCTCAGTTGGTAGAGCATGGTCTTGCAATGCCAGGGTTATCGGTCCGATTCCCACAGGGGACCAGTATGAAAATGTATGCTCTCACTACTGTAAATCGCTCTAGATAAGTACATCTGCGAAATGACTAAAGTGTCAATGTAAATGTAGTGTATAAGCTGTTTGAAAAGACAGGTAGTGCTGCTGTCCTTGTACCACATATCCCCTGGAGGCAATGGTTTGATCCCCTGTTCTGCCAATCACTATCTCGCCCGCATCCCTAATAAACCCTACCATCTCATATTCTGACACAACTGTGGGAAGCATTGGAGTTAACATGCGCCAGCATCCCTGTGGAAGGCTTTCGACACCTCGTAGCATCCATGCCCCGACGAATTGAGGCTGCTCTGAGGCCAAAAGGGGATATTACGAAGGTGTTCCTGATGTTTGGTATACTCCGTGTGGTGTGCAATATTGGTTATGAAGCCGGATGTGTTTATAAGATCAGTAATTTATGATGTTTTATGGTCGTGCTCACCTCTTGGTGGAGTAAAATCTCCAAACTAAAAAGGAGGCGAAGGAGAGCACCAGCAACAGGGCGCCCCCAACTCCTCCGTAGAACAGGGACCGCTGGGTGGACGTTTCACCTGCTATCGAAAAATCCACAAAGGGATCATCAGTCTTACTACTTGGAGCTTTCTAATGTTCTACATTCACATTAAATATCGGCTGGAATTATTTAAGCTCCAAAGGTACATTAGGGCAAGCTAGACGCTACAGTAGCGATACGACACGATAACACTCCAGCTTCATTTCACTCTTTCAATTTATCCGACTCTCTTCACTACATTGTGGTGAATATGGTATAACTTCTGCTGGATAAAGATGACACATTTCACTACAAATACTGTCCTTTAGATATTGGTTTGTTTAGCATTTTGCCAATTACCCTATGTCCTCCACTCAGATAAGGCCAAACTTACCAATGAATGGGAGTTTAAGGAAGGCACTCCCATGCTCATTGGTTGAATTGCAGAGGACGTCACCCATGTCATCAACCTTGGTCCCAATGAGAATGGACCTCAGGATCCTCCAGTTGAGCAGGTCAGTGATGTTGTGAGTCTGATTGTCCTGAATGCTCCATGGTGTCCAAATGATCTGCGCCACAGGGTGAGAGTCCACCACACACTCACACCTCACCTCCCCATCATTCACAGAACAGAAGGAGAGGGGAAGTATAGCTGGTGCGTCTAAAAGAGAGGAAGATAAATGGAAAGAGAGAAAATGACAAAATGACTATGGCAAACGTCCATATATAAGATGGTTTATAAGATGGTTACATAAACGTTTATGGGATAATAATACATACACTCAACGTTCACAGCCATGGTGTCTGAACTGCACTCTCCCATCTCGTTCAGAGCAGAACAGCGGAACTGCCCCACGTCTCTGGTCACAGAGAGACTCAAACTCCCAGAATCCTCTCTAAGCAGGACTGACTGCTCCCCGAACACACGGTACCACCTGTAGGAACTGATTGGGAGGTGGCCGTGACCCAGACAGGACAGAGTAACCTTTTCTCCCTCCAGAGGCCGGGCTGGGAGCTGGCTGATGGACACATTGGTGGGTGGTGCTGGTGAAGACAAAAAATGGAGGAAATACAGCTATGTTAAAATGGTATCCAATAGCTCTCACAGTGACATTATCTTCGAAAATAATTCCAGCAAGTTCCATTATGTTGAATAGAAAAAGCATTGTGGAAAGTGTCACAACTGAGTGTACAATCTCTAATTTCTTTAATTGAACATAATTCATACTACATATTCAAATAATAATGACCATTACAAAAGGAGACCCTCATATACCACTGAGGACATTTTCATAATACCTTTCACAAATACACTCAGGAGAAGCTTATCATAGCCATGTGTGTTGTTGACCAGACAGGTGACAGACACATTTTCATAGGTGCCGTCTGCAGCCCAGATATCCATCACCGTGTGGTTCTGGGGGGAGGTGGTTGGGTCAGAGCCAGGGAACAGGGGTCCTCCATCCACCATCCACAGCACTTTGGCCCTTGGTCGAGCCCGGGCCTGACACCTGCAGATGACTTGGCCAGCGTGGTAGGAGCAGCTGGAGTTTGCTAATATAGATGGCTTGTCTGGAGAATTAAAATATGTTTACTGTTAGTTCCATTAGCTATCAATAAAAGTTCACATTTAGGCCTAATTCACATTAAACAAAATCTCACAGTCCATATGTTGGCAGTAGTAGTCCTCCATGGTCAGCAATTTGTAGTGGTGGAATAACTCTGGACAAATACATTTTATCTTTTTAATACATTTTTCCATTGGAATAGATTTGATTTCAAGACACTAAATCCACGTATCCATTCAATAAACCTCAGATCAACCTAAAACTCACATTCTGCAGTGACCACAAAACTAGAGGAGGGCTTTGACCTCCCCAGAGTGTTGATAGCTGTGCAGTGGAACGCATTCTCGTCTGGGTGCAAGTCTGTAACCGCAGCGGTCTCTGTGCTGTGGTTCAGTGGCATGACCAGGCCATCTCTCAGCAAGTACCACAGGTAGGAGCTAGCAGGGGGGTTGGCATCGCTGACGCAGGACAGGGACAGGTTAGTGCCAACCTGGACCACAGTGCTTCCCCCTGAGACACTCACAGACCTGGGGGCATCTGAGAGAGAAGAGGGGCAAAGGAGAGATGCTGGAAATATCACAGTGGGCCTTAAAATGGAGATCATCATGCGTTATTGTTGAGGGAATTGCTCCTAGTTTTCTAATCTGATGTTCCTATGTCCCAAGTTGTATCACAGAATGTTCCCAGCCTAAAAAGCAAAGCTCCTACTGTGATACCGCAACATCTGCTGTGCAGATCTAGAACCTCACTCAAAGACCTCTGTTAGCTGATGTAATGCTACAATTTGAATGATAATATACACAGTGAATAGAAACAAACAGTAAGAGGATTGTAGAGCGACTCTAGCTGAGACTCACAGCTCACGTCGAGCACCACCTCCCCTGCAGCTGTCTGGCCTCCTGGATGTGTCACGTTACACGCCACCACTTTCTCATGATCCTCTGCTCGGGCCACAAACGAGATGGTGGAGAGGACGCGCCATCGACCCTGTATCTCCTCGGTGTGGTACCCCTGGACCACCCCCCTCTGGTCCCCGAAAGAGAGGGAGGGAGGGGAGGAGGGGCAGGTGTGGAGGACAGCACAGGAAACAGTGATGTTGCCCCCTTCCCTCTGCTCTTCACTGACCGACAGCTGTGGCCTTGGTGCTGTATCTGGGAGTAACAAGAGACACTAAGTCTAAGACACTGACAATGGGTTCACTCATTGTGTTATCAGTCATTCCTCGCAGTAGTCTGCTAACATGTAACCAAAAAAACTACAGTAAGACAAATTTTATTTTGGATTCTTGTTTTTATAATGTTTGGTTAATAAAGAAAATCTCAATCCATTTTCAAGAGCCTTTGGTCAGGTTTTGCATAATTCATTACCTGTAACCTCCAGTGTCACCCTCCACTGAAAGAAGGCAAAGACAGACTTGCTGACCTCATCAACCCAGGGGTAAATGTCCTCTCCGTTATGTTCTAATCTCATTCCATTGATCATCAGGCTGCAGTCTCCATCAGAGGCCCTTCCCACCAGTTCAGTTCTACCACTGTAGAGCTCTATGATATCCACGGGTTTGGTGCGGCTAAAGACGACTGGGTATTTACCAGGCAGCTTGGAGTACTGGTACCAGGTGACATTAGTGGGGATGTAAGCGCTGGGGTGTGTGAAGGAACAGGGGATGAGGACACAAGACCCCATCAGGCCAGATATCTGATTAGGAATGGTCACGGTCCACTCCTCGGCCACTACCAACACACACCACACCACTGGACAGAAAGAGAGAGGGTGAAAAGAAATGAGAGAGTGACAGACATTTAATGAGTATTGTTTGATAGCTGTCGTATATGCTAGAGTAATTAAACAACGTCCAGAAAACGTTTAATTTGCGGGCTCAAATGTATCAGCAATTTCGTGATGATATTGAGAATATAAAGATCCAATGTACATTTATCGTAGAAACAGAAGACAATACAATGTCTTATCGACCAGATTGTACACCCATTCAAGGCTAAGGACATCATGATCATTTTTGTAAACATTTACCTCTCAACTTGAGGCATGATAAATGCCCATTGTGAGCAGGCACAAACAGTCATCATCAATGAGGTATAAAGTAGACCTACCTTGGAGAGTATAGCAGAGGAACACATGTTTTCTGAGCGTTATCATGACTGATGCACCTGCATAAATGGATGACATCATTAGAATTAGACTCTGGAAATCCTATTGAATCTGGAGGACAAAATGTCACTCAAGCGCAGATAAACTGTGACCAAAATGTAACTGGTAAGACTACTCTTTCAGCTACTGCCGATTTCTCCAATATGAAAAATCTGAGGCAGAAAGAGAAAACAAAACACAGCATGCCTTTGTCTAGACGCAATCATTCAATAATAACAGTCCAATACAGTCGTTGACATTTCTGAGAAATGTAAATGCATTGCAACTGCTCACGAAATGTTTCTAACAAAATATATTCGGCTGCATTTGGTAACATACCTCAGTAGTCCTGTCCGTGTCTTCCACTGATGACCGTTGCTCTTGGAAATGACACTGAAGTGACCTTGATGTCTACCTTCTTCTGCTTCTCATGCCCAAGAGTGGTCACAATGTTGCCACCTTCCACACCTCAACCATCTGAAACCACATAGACATACAGCACTTCTATAACAGCAGTACTAGTTGATGTACTATACTCGCAAGCTTACAAAGTATTTAGAAATACCTTCTAGGAGAAGAGAAAGAGAAGAAACTATCCAAGAGCATCGTGGTTAACTTTAAGAGCAGCCCAGGAGGACATGTAGCAATGTCCCTCAAGGTCATAACTCTATTACAAAGTATAATTTGACTTTTTACTAAGTTACAACAGCTTGATGGGCGTCCAGACATTTCACCATGTTCATTGTTGAACTCTTTTGAAAGAGCAGAGGATAGAAATGGATTTGAAAGTGGTTGTCAGAGATGTCCATGTTTATGTGTACCAGGGGCACAACCATAAGAAACCCTTAACCAGAACAGAGTGGTTATATGAACTGTAATAATCCCCAAGTTATGAAACTTGTAAATTGGCGAAAAAAGGAATTTCTTAAAATATCAATTGTCATTGGTTGCTTAAAAAGTGTTTAAAAAAACGGGATATTGAGTAACTGACTGGACGGCATTGCAATTACATCAGACTGAATGTACAAAACATAGGAGCAGCTTCAGTACCAGGTTTATCCTGCCCAGATGTTCCACAGAGGTTTAAATGGTCATTTTTACCCACAACCATGAGGCTTTTTAATGAGGGTAATGGAATAACTGTTTTATGAGGTCTTTCTATTGGAAAATCTTGTTGCCTGTTTTCCCAGAGTAGGATATGAAACAGAATTTGAATCATTTTTTTAGGGATACTATGGTTGGTGCATGTGCCTTTGTCTTAATGGGGATTTATTTTTGATCATGTGTTGGTCATTGTTGTAGGTTCTGTTGTTGATGATGCATGCTGTGATAACAATTTCCCAAGTTGGGATTAATAAAGTAACTCTAAGGCCTACCGAGTGGCGCAGTGGTCTAAGGCACAGCATCACAGTGCTAGCTGTGCCATTAGAGATTTTGGGTTCGAGCCCAGGCTCTGTCGCAGCTGGCCGCGACCGGGAGGCTCATGGGGCGGCGCACAGTTGGCCCAGCGTCGTTAGGGAGGGTTTGGCCGGCAGGGATATCCTAGTGACGCCTGTGGCGGGCCGCACGCTGACACAGTCGCCAGGTGTACGGTGTTTCCTCTGACACCTTTCCTCTGACACCTTCCCACAGTTGTGTCAAGTTGTCTGGATGTCCTTTCGATGGTGGACCATTCTTGACACACATGGAAAACTGTTGAGTGTGAGAAACCCTAGCAGCGTTGCAGTTCTTGATACAAACCAGTATGCCTGTCTCCTACTACCATACCCCGTTCAAAGGCACTTAAATCTTTTGTTTTGCCATTCACCCTTTGAATGGCACACATAATGTACACAATCCTTGTCTCAAGGCTTAAAAATCCTTCTTTAACCCATCCCCTCTCCTTAATCTACACTGATTGAACTGGATTATACAAGTGACATCGATAAGGGATCATAGCTTTCACCTGGATTTACCTGGTCAGTCTGTCATGGAAAGAGTAAGTATTCATAATGTTGTGTACACTCAGTGTATCTATACAATAGACACTGTCATTTGTATAAGATTTATTTAAAATAAATATCAGTACAAAGTTTGCTGATCACAGAGACTGGTGTATATTCAACTTGGTTGAAGCAGAAACACAATTTTGATTAAGAAACACCATAGTCAGTTCTGCAGTTACAGAGAGCAACATATCCCCATATTGATCAACCTCACATACATAAGAGCTTTTCACGTTAGTGATAAAATAATATGAAGAATATAACATAAAAACATTTAGGACATGAAATATTGCACATCACAGTGAAAATAACAGTTTTATTCCGTTTACACAATTGTGGCAGTTCTCACAGGGGGAGGAGCGACAAAGGTGGGGAGAGGGATTGTCCGTTCAGACGGAGCCTGGAAAAGATATCAGATACAAAGCATGGCTGGTAAATCATTTCTGAATAGACATCTTGTATGTCACTCTCCTACATTTCTATATAACAGTTCTAACCCAATAGCAATTCCACAGGGCCCATATTCACAAAGCATTTCAGAGAAGGAGTCTTATTCTTTATGGTTTAAAAGGCAAAACTGATCCTAGATCAGCATTCCTACTCTGAGATGCTTTGTGAATACGGGCCCTGATGTGTACTTCAGGTATTTTATAAGTGTATGTCATGACAATGCGGGGTGAATTACCGCATGTAATGCTATTCTGTTGTAATCAGGCAGTGGTTTGAGTCCTCCAGTCAGCAGGTGGGTGGGAGTGTTTATGTCTGGTTGGGTTGACACCAGCTGCATGGGGGGGGGGGGGGGCAGTTCTAAATACTAGTAGGAACATGACATTTGTGCAATAACAAATTTCCCCAGTTATTGACATTACCTTCTCTACTGCTCTGGGCACGGGATATCTGTTCTGTTGACCACCATTTTATAGTGAACACCTGATTCCGGATGTGATAATACAAATGGAAGGAAGATCAGGGGATTGAGAGTAGTGCTCCTACGTTTCTTCCTGCAGCAGTAGACACAGAGGTATATGAGGCCGATGAGGAGGAGGAAGAAGAGGAGGCTACAGGGGCTCCCGACAGCGAGGCCTATAATCTGTGGTCTGCTCAGGCCACCTGTCATACCAGCACAGACACAATACAATCTGTTAGAGCAGCACAGAGCCTACTCTCCACTGATGTGTCAAAGGTGACGTGGAAGCATAATGTTGACTATAAGTTTAACTTTACCAGTATCATGTAGAGGTTTCCATTTATGTTAACATACAGGTCATTTCCCAGTCTCTTTCAACAATACAACAGACTATCTTACAAAGAAATGAATTCATTGCTTCACATGGAACAATGCCAAGCCTTCTAGTAAGTGGCAACCAGATTAGCACCTCCCAAACAATCTGATCTGAATAGGAATATTATCCAAGTCAGTTCAAATACCGGGTCCAATTCTCTGCACTGCTGATGGTTCCCCCTGAGTTCTGCCAGCAATGGGGATGACCCAGAAGTAGTATGTGGATTTGGGATCCAGAACAGAGATATCAGTGCTTCGAGAGGAACCGGGCCTCTGCTGAATGCTCCGAAATCCCTCTGTGTCTCTTTTCCTTTCGGCTGCCATTTTTAGTGACAGTGAGGAGGTCTGGTCCGCTCATCTGGATGACAAAGCCTTCAAAGCAACGGAAGGAGAGAAATCAGCGTTGAGCAGTACTTACAGGGATGTTCCATATCATATGACATTAACTACAGCCAAGATACATGTAAAACCAGGTAAAATGTGGTGCACCACTGATGGTCACTACCAGAGTCACATTGCTGCCAACAGTGTTGTTGACCAGTGAGGGTCCCGGGGGAGAGATGGTCAAATCACAGTTTACACCTGTAGTTGATCATAATGACGCAAATAATGAATGGAAATGTTAACATTAATACAAAGTTGATAAAGGGTAAAAACTTTTAACTAAATCCTACAAAAGACAGGATCTCAATCCCCTCGTGATACATTCTATATGGTAACAATTTATTGGGTAGTTAATTGGGTGAATAAATAATAATTTCTTTATTGTATAATTTATAGGTTTACAATATGGTGTAGGCCTATAGAAAAGCAGGCTAGTTTTGTTTATTGGCACGTCATGTAAAATTAAACAGCATGATAAATTGAAACTTACCTCCAATCACAAATATCAATAGAGTTAAATTAAAAATGTGCCATTTGTGGACACCAAACTGGTGCGAGGACATATTTTTTTTGTTAACTTCAAAGAGAAATCCACGAAATCCGAAACCATAAATTGCTCACAGCTTTCACATAAAAATATTCCACATTTTAGCTTTTTAAGATACCACCAAAGAAATCTGGGTAAAGTCAATGGGAAAGTTCGATGGACAAGTAAGTAATACAATAACTCCTGTGTTGTGTCCTCTATTGCACTCAACCTAGCTTCACTGTCGAGCTGTCCGGGCTAACTGTCATCAAGATTCGAGAGCAATTCACCTGTGTCGATGTCAAAGCCTTGATTGGTAAAATATTGGTTAACGTAGGCTTTACTTTTACAGGCAAACTTTCAATAAACAATGCAAAAGTGACTGTGCTTGTTGAGCTTTGAGGTGGGACAGTCCTTTACTATATCAACATCTACAGGTAAACTAGTCTAGAATGGCATATTCAACCATACAGTAATGTGAGAAAGCAGGGAAATATGATTTATTTTGCAGTCACCTAGACGTTACGTTGACACAAAATAAAAAGGTGTAGGCTGGTGATTACCCAGTGTTTCAGGTCCATTGTAACAGATTGACCTGATTAATGAAAGGTAACAGGTTGGACTGCATTCTTTCCATCGCCTATGACACTTGTCCTCTGGGAGAAACCAACAACGGGAGTTGTTGTTCACAAAGCGGCGCGGCTGGGCTGCCTAGCTCTCGCCTATCCTTTCTTTGGATTGGTGGATACATCTCAATATTCTAATCAATTTTGAGATTGTTGACGTCAACCGCCTGTATTCAATCGAGACGCTACGCTACTTTTGGGAAAGGGGTTGTGAAGAAAAATCTTATTGCAAGAACTGGGAGTTCTTTAATTTAAAGTTGAGGTGTCCAAATACCTTAGAAAATATGGTAGTAATCTTGCTAAGACCAGAAGAGCTGAGGAGGAAAAGGTGATCATTAAGATAACTTCCCTTTCTCAGAGGTCCCCCGCCGGCCTCTCGGGGAGGAGAATATGGAATTGATTGAGTTACAAAATAAACTGGATAATATATATAGATTAAAAGCAGAAGGAGCCTTTATTAGGTCTAGGAAAAAATGTCTTGAGGGGGGAACAGAATTTATCCTATTTCTTTAGACTTGAGAAATTTCACTCTACAAATAACACTATCCATAAGTTAAACATTGATGCTGTTATTACAGATGACCAAAAATTAAGCGTTAAACACTGTAGCAATTTTTTACAGGAAATTGTATACCTCTACATACTGTCAGGAATCCACAGATATGTTTTCTGACTCTCTGAATAATGTTCACTCTATCAGTGATATAGAATCTAAACAGTGTGATGAACCCATCAAAATTGAAGAGATTATAGTCTATCAAACATCTAAAGAACAATAAATCACCAGGTGTTGATGCAATTACTTCAGAATTGTACAAATTATTTTCTGAACAATTTGAAGTCTTTTTACAGTCTTAAAAACAATGTTCTCCCTCCTACAATGAGTCAGGGATTAATAACACTGATAATAACACCTAAGCCTAAAAAATAAGTGCTGCTCATCAATAACTGGCATCCAATTTGTCTTCTTAATAATTACTATAAGATATTAGCCTTACTACTTGCAAAGATAACTAAAGAAGTCCTGGATGCAATCATTGATGAAACACAGTCTGGCTTCATGAGGAACAGACATATTTCGAACAATGTCAGACTAGTATTAGACATACTTGACTACTGAGACCTAATAACTGAGGATAGCTTCATATTATTTTTAGATTTTTATAAAGCTTTTGACACAGTAGAGCATCAGTTCCTCTTCCACTCCCTTAAGAGACTTGGCTTTGGGGATTTTTTCTGTAAATCTATTAATACTCTCTATACAAATGGTAACAGCTCTATCAAATTGAAATACAGCACCTCACCTAGATTTGAGTTAAAGAGAGAAATTAGGCAAGGCTGTCCTATCTCTCCATATCTGTTTTTATTAATCACCCAACTTCTTACAAATTATTTAAATAATAGTCCTGTACAATGTATCTCCATAGCTGGTAAAGATAAGCCAGCTGGCTGACGATACACTTTTTCTGAAAGACGCTAACCAAATTCCCATATCGATCAATGTGATACAATCCTTTTCCAAAGTGTCTGGTCTAAATCCCCCAGGGATTTAGGGGGTTCGGAACATGCACTCTAATTTATTATTTCACCTTTATTTAACCAGGTAGGCTAGTTGAGAACACGTTCTCATTTACAACTGCAACCTGGCCAAGATAAAGCAAAGCAGTGCGACACAAACAACAACACAGTTACACGTGGAATAAACAAACATTGTCAGAGACTGGATGGTTGTTGCCAAGTACTAGCTACTCAAGAGCCCATCTTAAAACCAAAACACTGATGTGGAAAGACAGAATACCGCAACATAGAATGACACTGGAAAACAGCAGATCTAGATATTAAAAATAGATCTTTATTGTTATGGTAGGATCCTGTACGATCTAAACAGAAGAGGCGCTTATGGTAAAAGGTCAACTTTGTGTGTGTTTTTTATCATTTTCCCATATCTACTGAGAGACACTGTTCAACCGGAACTGCCACCCAACCCAGAAATAATTATATTTATATAAACTTTATACAAACCAAGTCAGTAGACATATCACACACCCTGAATGCACATTCAGCTCTGCAACTTTATTTACACATAGCATCCAACTCAAACTGCATAGCACAGATGTGTCAATGTAGGGTTTCATGATAGAATTTTCAAAGGTCCACGTTACAGATGAACATTTTATTGTGACACTCTTGAATGTACAGTGCAACACATACAGAAACATGGGTGAATAAAAGTTACTGACTTACATTACTGGCTTGGAAGTTGTGCATTTTTTGAGTCTAGGTCCTCCTTAACTAGTTAGCTACACTCACAGAGAAGATACATTAATTACAATACAGATGTACCATGTGAATTAAATTGCACAATAACAGGCCCTCTTCTTCACCCTCTGGGCTGTGTGGGTTCCTATAGAACAGTGTTTCTCAGTATCCCTTCATTCCAGGTCAGTAGGCTACTATCATGGAAGTCGGAGTTAAACACAGAGGGCCGGGTGGCGACGGGTTCTGCATTATGCAACCAGTCCTCCACGTTTGCTAAATTACTTTGTTCCATCTCTCAAACAGAGACCTGCAAAAGAAAGGGGGGAATTACATATTACAGCCAAATAGAGACAGAAACACTGAGCTTGGTCAAGTACAGCACACTATGGCAAAGGTGTGAGGCAATTTGGTGGAAGAAGCATATGATTCACAAGGGTAAGTTGTTACATGAACTTGAAATTCATCAGTGCTCTGTCATGCTGAGAATCCATCAGACATTTTCTAATGGGTTACCGATATTATCTCAAACAGTCATACTGTTTTAGGTTTTGAGACTCACCCCTCTGTGTGTCCCCTGCACTCCCCCTGTGGCTCCCACAGGGCCTCTAGATTGTTCCGTTTGCCTTGAGTTTGGCAACCAGGTCATCCACCGTCTCCACCTTCACTCCGGCCAGTCTCGTTGGGGGCTCGTCCACCCTCAACACCTCCACCCGCGACACCATGTCCACCCCCAGGTCCGCTGGCTTCATGGTGGCTATCTTCTTCTTCTTGGCTTTCTGGGAGGTGGAGGGAGAAGGAGATGAGAAATTAAAGTGTTTTTGTGTTTGTGTGTGTGTGTACACTTTGAGTAAATGTACATTGTGTGTATTACCATGATGTTGGGCAGGGTGGCGTATCTGGGGGTGTTGAGTCGAAGGTCTGCTGTGAGGACGGCTGGCATGCTAATTTTGATGGTCTCTAGACCACCATCGATTTCCCTCACCACCTTCACCTTTTCCCCATCGATGGTCACCTCAGAGGCAAACGTGCCCTGCAAGAATGTGAGGTCCTACATTTAGTAGATGTCATAATCCACATTGAGATGAAATAGTATCTGAAATTATCAAGTTAACTTAAATGGAAAGAAGGCTTTGTTTTTGTTACCTGACAATTGTAAACCCGTTGTAGGCCACGAGGCAATCCAAGTGTGACATCTGGTGGTTTAACCATGTAAATACACCCTAATTTTGCCCTTTATTTGGCCTTTGGTCTACTTTTCAGTGCAGACTGTGTTGACTGTAGTGACATAATCTAAGGCCTGCTAGTTCAGCTGGTCTCTTCACCTGACATTACGTCGATATGCTAATGCTTATAAAGACCATGAGAAAAGGTCCTGGTCCGGACAGCAATGGTATCCAAGTCAGCAGTTAACAAGGCCTCTATGCTCTGATATCAGTTTAGTGATTCCTGCTGAGAAAAAGGATTACAACAAGAAACCACTACTGACCTGTGGCCAGTCTAACATGGCTGCCGTCATCTGACCCGTCTGGTTACAGTCATCGTCAATGGCCTGTCAAAAAATACCAACACAATCAGTGAGCATTGCATGAGATGATGAGGTTCGATTTCAAAGTCAACTGGCATTGGTGTGGCAGTGGCACAATCTATTGCATCGGATGACCTGTTTGCCCAGGATGACGAGTGAGGCCTCCTCCTTCTTGGCCAGGGCAGCAAAGATCTTGGAGATCTGCAGGGGTCCCATGGCCTCGTAGTCTTTTCCTGAGACCTCCACGTGGATGCCGCGGTCACACCCCATGGCCAGTGCAGTACGGATGGTCTCCTACACACACACACACACACACAATACAAACACTTGAGCGGTAGGGTTCTCAAAATTATATAAGAACACCATCTGAGAACAATAACAGAATAATACAATCATTAGCACAGTCAAGTTGGAGGTGACCAACTGCAGAATCCTTCTTACAATAGAATGAAAACATACTCAGGACCGCTATCCTAATGAAGAAACAAGATCCAAAGCTTCCCTCCAAATGTTAGCTATTGAAGGCCTGTTAAGGATGTAGCCTAATGCTACAGAACGTTCGGATAGAAACGTAAAGGTAGAAATGAATTGAGTAAAACAGATATGTATAATGTCATGTAGAATAAGGAAAATGTTTTGCATCGTTGAATCCGCCCGTCTTCAAAATGGCATCGCCAGGCCAGAGCACCACGTCACTCTTACCGTTACTTGCGTGGGCCCACAGCTGACGGCCACCACCTCTTTGATGAACTTCTTCTCCTTGAGTTTGACGGCCTCCTCCACGGCAATTTCACAGAAGGGGTTCATGGAGTGCTTGACGCCATCTGTCACCACCCCGCTGTGATCGGGCTTCACGCGGATCTAAGGGAGAGGGCAGGGAAGTCTTCATTAGGCACCAAACAGAAAAAAACTGACTGAAAAACAATGGGACTACCTGAACTCCAATAAGAAATGCTAATTCAGTTTCAAAGAGCTTTGCCCTACTGAACATAAGCGACTACTGGATAGTCACTCAGAAGGGTCAGAGAGAGACAGACAAACAACTAAACAGACAAAGACAGAGGCTGGAGACATGAAGTGCAGGCAGTCAATGTGCCAGAGTTGAGTGTGGGGACACTGTGCAGTCTGGGCACTTGTAAATAGTTGCTGTGGGCCCGATGTAGGTGTGCTCTGAGCTTTCCAATTGAATTTGTGAGGCAGTCAAACCTATTCTGGAACACGTTTGAAAGCCTGCCACTAACCCAATAGTATTGAACAGCCATGGTAAATAAACCTTTTAAAACGCCCAAATTCTATCAATAAGTCCATCCCATATACATTAGTCACCTCATAATACATGACTGGCAAAGACTGTGTGTATGTCTCTCTCACACACCACCTCTGTCTGATAAGAGTTGGGGCAGCATATGGGACTGGGAAGGGTAGAAACATAGTTTAACTGAGTGCCCTGAGAGACGGCTACAGGGATCTAGTTAGGTGCAGCTGAAGCAAGAGTGCTCAGACTGTAGTATGAAATAACTGGTAATAGATATGGTGCTAGGCTTCCTTTACAAAAATATATATATATTACCTTGGAACTATCTGATATGAGTGGCTTGGATAGTGATAGCCTACTATCTAACTGTTCTGATGCTGTGACACCTAGTTGATTATATGTTTTTAAATCATTGTGATGAAGCCTGAATGAGGATTATACATGTAGCTTAACATGTGCAATACATTGTCACAATACAGTGACAATGTATTGTTAGCTTTCTTTTTTAATTTTGACAGTCGTTTATCGTTTTTCCAATTCGAGGAGTAGCACGCTAGACAAATTAACCTTAACTGTTACCTAGATAACCCTGTATGGTTGTTAGTTGAAGACTTGACATTCAAACAATGAACGCTAGCTTGCTAAACTAACCCTTCATCCATCCACCCACCTTACGTTAGCTAGTAACGTTAGTTAGCTAGCTACCATAGCCATAGGAAGTCTCGAATGGAAATTCTGCACGTGAAATGTTGAATTGCTTTTAAATACAAGACAGTGGAGGAGTAGCTACCTTGACAGCATAGTCAATTACACGTTTAACTCCAACAAGAACCCGCGACATTGTTAGCGATTCTTCGGTTCAGCAACGTACAGTAGCTAGCTACCCAGTCACCACAACGAACTTTCACCCAAGAAGCAGGGACTAGCATTCTGCTAGCAGTACAAATGATAACGTCACTTCGGGATGGTAGTTATGAAACCTTTAAAATAAAAGCACGTATTTCAAAACAGATTTCATTGTAATCAATAGCCACTTATATTGTGACAACAAGAAAATGCAATGAGTAATTTATGAAAACATATGCCAAATATGTTTTGAAATTATTTATATTTAGACAAATAATTAAAAAAAGACAATATTGACACTGGTATTTGTCCCTCCCGAATAGCCCCCAATGCAAGACACTGTAATAGACTGTACATGGGTTACATATTGGCTCATAGAGATACATTTTCTACCTGTTTCAGCTAAAGTGAGGTGGGAAATACTCAGTAGGGTCTCTACTAAGCAAATATTATGGTTCGTTTTGGAGTGGGACTGTGTTGTACATACCCAGCAGGACTTCATTCTCAGCCAGCAGCAGTCCCCCTGAAAAACCACACATATTTGGTTAGTGGAGACCCTACTGAGTATTTCCCACCCCACTTTGGTTGAGACAGGCAGACAAGTTTTCTCTCTACAAGCCAATAAGTATCTCATATACTGTGTATTGCTTTGCAGTGAAATGAGTGGGTGGAGTAAGGAGTCACCAGTACTCTGTATAAAACCAGTTGCCCAGCACAAGACCCATTTAAGTTTTGCAGACTCTATTGAGGATTTCCAATAAGATGTTTGTGTTTTATTAAAAGTGTATTTCTTTAAATATATATATAGCCTACACAATAGCTTTCAACATACTGGTATAAATAATCCAATATTACAAATAAAATACGTCAAATTATCAATAATTTTTTTCAGAGTGGGTTGCAATGCTGTGACCAGTGTACTGCACTAGTGCTAAAGAAAAATCGAAGTTTAGTATGTCTTTGCAAGGGGACTGTTATTTTGAAAAAGAAAACCCGCGATCGTACTGCCAGTATAATATCCTGCTGCTAGGAGAACGGTAACGCACGAAAGGTCGGGAAGATTTTATTAGTGATTCCATTGAAAGAAAGAAGGCGGGTCTAAACGACATCGCCCATTGTTGGATCCAATTAAATTATGTGAACATGAAGACTGTCAGCAAAAGTGACCTGTAACCAATCACAGAGAACAAGCTGGTGCTCCTGCCATTTCAGTTGGATACAAAGCCCAAGAAATGTGTTCCGCTCTTGGGTCAACTAGGGTAAAGTTCATGGTGTAATTAAAGGAGTAGCTAATCTTAATAAACTGCTTATGTAAATCTTTATGTAAAAAAATGTAATGTATTTGCGCCGAATACAACCTTACCGTGAAATGCTTTACAAGCCCATTAACCAACAATGCAATAAGTGCATTGACGACATCATCTCCACAGTGACCTTAAGTACATATCCCAACCAGAAGCCATGGATTACAGACAACACCTGCACCGAGCTAAAGGCTAGAGCTGCCGCTTTCAAGGAGCGGGACACGATGCCCTCGGACGAACCATCAAACAGGCAAAGCATCAATACAGGACTAAGATTAAATCCTACTACACCGGCTCTGACGCTCGTCTGATGTGGCATGGCTTGCAAACTATTACGTACTACAAAGGGAAACACAGCCGCGAGCTGCCCAGAGCCTACCGGATGAGCTAAATGCGAGGCAAGCAACACTGAAGCATGGATGAGAGCACCAGCTGTTCCGGACGACTGTGTGATCATGCTCTCCGTAGCCAATGTGAGCAAGACCTTTAAACAAGTCAACATTCACAAGGCCGTGGGGCCAGACGGATTACCAGGACGTGTACTCAGAGCTTGCACGGAATCACTGGCAAGTGTCTTCACCGACATTTTAACCTCTCCCTGACCGAGTCTGTAATACCTACATATTTCAAGCAGACCACCATAGTCCCTGTGCCCAAGAAAGTGAAGGTAACCTGCCTAAATGACAACCACCCCGTAAAACTCACGTCTGTAGCCATGGAGTGCTTTGAATGCCTGGTTATGACTCACATCAACACCATCATCCCGAACACCCTCGAGGCACTCCAATTCGCATACCGCACCAACAGATCCACAGATGACGCAATCTCAATCGCACTCCACACTGCCCTTTCCCACCTGGACAAAAGGAACATGTATGTGAGAATGCTGTTCATTGACTACAGCTCAGCGTTCAACACCAAAGTGCCCACAAAGCTCATCACTAAGCTAAGGACCCTGGAACTAAACACCTCCCAATGCAACTGGATCCTGGACTTCCTGACAGGCTGCCACCAGGTGGTAAGGGTAGGCAACAACACATATGCCACGCTGATCCTCAACACTGGGGCCCCTCAGGGGTGCATGCTTAGTCCCCTCCTGTACTCCCTGTTCATTCATGACTGCGTGGCCAAGCACGACTCCAACACCATAATTAAGTTTGCTGACGACACAACAATGATGAGACAGCCTACAAGGAGGAGGTCAGAGACCAGGCAGTCTGGTGCCAGAATAACCTCTCCCTCAATGTGAGCAAGACAAAGGAGCTGATCGTGGACTACAGGAAAAGAAGGGCTGAACAGGCCCCCATTAATGACAGGGCTCCAGTGGAGCGGAGTTTCAAGTTCCTTGGTGTCCACATCATCAACAAACTATCATGGTCCAAACACACCAAGACAGTCGTGAAGAGGGCACGACAACACCTTTTCCCCCTCAGGAGACTGAAAAGATTTGGCATGGGTCCCCAGATCCTCAAAAAGTTCTACAGCTGCACCATCGAGAACATCCTGACCGGTTGCATCACCGTCTGGTATGGCAACTGCTTGGCATCCAACCGTAAGGCACTACAGAGGGTAGTGCGTACTGCCCAAAACATCACTGGGGCCAAGCTTTTTGCCATCCAGGCCTTCCGTCAGAGGAAGGCCCCAAAAATTCCAGTCAACCAAGTCATAGACTGTTCTCTCTGAAAGCGGTACCGGAGCACCAAGTCTAGGTCCAAAAGGCTCCTTAACAGTTTCTACCCCCAAGCCATAAGACTGCTGAACAATTAATCAAATGGCCACCCGGACTATTTACATTGAACCCCCCCCCCCCCCCCTCCCCCCTTTTGTTTTACACTGGTGCTACTCACTGTTTATTATCTATGCATAGTCACTTTTGTTAACTTTAGTCTATTTAGTAAATATTTTCTTAACTCTATTTCTTGAACTGCATTGTTGGTTAAGGGCTTGTAAGTAAGCATTTCACGGTAAGGTCTACTACACCTGTTGTATTCGGTGCATGTGACAAATAAAATTTGATTTGAATGTATCAACTCAGCAAAAAAAGAAAAGTCCTCTCACTGTCAACTGTGTTTATTTTCAGCAAACTTAACATGTGTAAATATTTGTATTTACATAACAAGATTCAACAAATGAGACATAAACTGAACAAGTTCCACAGACATGTGACTAACAGAAATTGAAAAATGTGTCCCTGAACAAAGTGGGGTGAAAATCAAAAGTAACAGTCAGTATCTGGTGTGGCCACCAGCTGCATTAGGTACTGCAGTGCATGTCCTCCTCATAGACTGCACCAGATTTGCCAGATCTTGCTGTGAGATGTAACCCCACTCTTCCACCAAGGCACCTGCAAGTTCCCAGACATTTCTGGGGGGAATGGCCCTAGCCCTCACCCTCCGATCCAACAGGTCCCAGACGTGCTCAATGGGATTGAGATCCGGGCTCTTCTCTGGCAATGGCAGAACACTGACATTCCTGTCTTGCAGGAAATCACGCACAGAACGAGCAGTATGGTTGGTGGCATTGTCATGCGTTACACCAAGGCGGGTCATGTCAGGATGAGCCTGAAGAAAGGGTACCACACGAGGGAGGAGGATGTCTTCCTCTAACGCACAGTGTTGAGATTGCCTGCAATGACAACAAGCTCAGTCCGATGATGCTGTGACATACCACCCCAGACCATGACGAACCCTCCACCTCCAAATCAATCCCGCTCCAGAGTACAGGCCTTGATGTAACGCTCATTCCTTCAACGATAAATGCGAATCTGACCATCATCCCTGGTGAGACAAAACCACGACTCGTAAGTGAAGAGCACTTTTTACCAGTCCTGTCTGATCCAGCAATGGTGGATTTGTGCCCATAAGCGACGTTGTTGCCCGGTGATGCCTGCCTTACAACAGGCCTACAAGCCCTCAGTCCAGCCTGTCTCAGCCTATTGTGGACAGTCTGAGCACTGATGGAGGGATTGTGCATTCCTGGTGTAACTCAGGCAGTTGTTGTTGCCATCCTGTACCTGTCCCGCAGGTGTGATGTTCGGATGTGCCGATGCTGTGCAGGTGTTGTTACACGTGGTCTGCCACTGCGAGGACGTTCAGCTGTCCGTCTTGTCTCCCTGTAGCGCTGTCTTAGGCTTCTCACTGTATGGACATTGCAATTTATTTCCCTGGCCACATCTGCAGTCCTCATGCCTCCTTGCAGCATGCCTAAGGCACGTTCACGCAGATGAGCAGGGACCCTGGGTATCTTTCTTTTGGTGTTTTTGAGTCAGTAGAAAGGCCTCTTTAATGTCCTAAGTTTTCATAACTGTGACTTTAATTGCCTACCTTCTGTAAGCTGTTAGTGTCTTAATGACCGTTCCACAGGTGCATGTTCATTACTTGTTTATGGTTCATTGAACAAGCATGGGAAACAGTGTTTAAACCCTTTACAATGAAGATCTGTGAAGTTATTGGGATTTTTACGAGTTATCTTTGAAAGACAGGGTCCTGAAAAAGGAAGTTTCTTTTTTTGCTGAGTTTACATGTAGGTAGAGGTAAAGTGACTATGCATAGATAATAAACAGCGAGTGGCAGCAGCTATGTAAGATTATGAAAACAAACACTGGGCCAATATAAAGTGGATAGGGTTAAAAAGTACTTCATTGTTTTTCGGCGCCAGGTATCCTAGTGGTTAGAATATTGGGCCAGTAACCAAAAGGTTGCTGGATTAAATCCCCGAGCTGACAAGGTAAAAATCTGTCAGTTAACCCACTGTTCCCCGGTAGGCCGTCATTGTAATTAAGAATTTGTTCTTAACTGGCTTGCCTAGTTAATTTAAAAATTGTTTGTTTTTGTAATCATTTATGGGAATAGAAGTCTGGTTCAAACATCATAGGCAGCTAATCTCAAGATTATCTTTAGCAGAGGCTCCTCAGAGGAGCAAGAGAAGGACCATTCTCCTCAGTGAATTTCATAAAAATGTAAATGTTCTAACATTTTAAAAGTTATCCTTGTTAAATATAACTAAACTAAATATAATCACATCACCAAATAATTGATTAAAACACACCATTTTGCAAAGAAGGTCTACAGTAGCCTCAACAGTACTCTGTAGGGTAGCACCATGGTGTAGCCAGAGGACAGCTAGCTTCCGCGCTCCTATGGGTACATTGACTTCAATACAAAACCTAGGAGGCTCATGGATCTCACCCCCTTCCATAGACTTACACAGTAATCATGACAACTTCCGGAGGACGTCCTCCAGCCTATCAACGTTTTTGCAGCATGAACTGACATGTTGTCCACCCAATCAAAGGATCAGATAATTAATCCAGTACTTAAAGCATAAGCTACAGCTAGCTAGCACTGCAGTGTATAAAATGTGGTGAGTAGTTGACTCAAAGAGAAAGACAATAGTTGAACAGTTTTAAAGAAATTAATTTATTCCAAAATGAAGGAGAAGCAAGAGAGAAATTTCATCATTTCTTTTTCACTTTCAGTTTCACTTACTTAGCTAGAAAGTTTAGCCTACTAAAACACCCTGCTCAAACAGAAGGATGCTATGTTAGCTAGCTGGCTATGACTTTCCAACACAACACTGGAACTCTTCCAAGTCAAGGTAAGCTTTTGATATTACTAATGTATTGCCACCGGGGCCCGTTGGTGTAACTGCTGACTGACTGTAGTATACTGTAACATTACTGCATGATTGTAGCGGGTTTACTAACGCCTTAGTTCTATTAGCTATGACGTTACTTTAGCTGATATGATGACAACGATGTAGAATGTGTGCTGATGTGTTGTGCATTGAAGTACACAAGCAATGGGACAAGGTGAGAGGAGAGCGCATAGATGCAAGAAGGAATACAACGTGGCTGCTATGAAAGTGAACTATGTTTACGCCTGATTAGGGGTGTATTCATTCCACCGATTCTGTTGAAAAACATTTCTTAAAATACCTGAAGTTGTCCAATAGAAAATGTTGTTTGCAACTGTTGGACTAATGATTACACCCTATTTAAGCTAGATGCATGCACGATTGTGCAAAGTGGTATTGAATGTCACTGTCTGTTCATATGTCACTGTCTGTCAACTCAAATTTGTCTCTCGACCTGTGTGCACCTACATTGTAAACTTTCATTCATAGGCTAGGTTGTAGCAACCTCATGATGGGTATAGGGGAAATTATTTGAGTATCATGTAGTAGCCTAAACCTATCACTATTACATTGAACTGGGTGAATGGAATATGAATGAGAATCATCCAGTATGCTGTAATAGAAATAAAAACTGTCCTCCCTCATCTTAAATGGCATTGACCGCCACTGGTCTGTAGATATTTTTTAATGACCATGTTGACCAAACAATCACACATTCAGTTAAAACCATACCTGAAAATATATACACTTTAGGGGCCTCTCAGACTTTGAGAAAACACTCTTTGGAACCAGAAGCATCACCAGTATATCCTGGGGAATGGAAGTGAGTTGGCAATGCATTTGAGATGCATAGAAATACCAATGGTTGCCATAAGCACACAAAGCGAGGTCAACCCAGAACTTGACCCAGGCTGTCCCCACTGAAAGGCTCCAGGGCCCTGTTTCCCAAAAGCATCTTAAGTCTAACTTCATCATTAGAACCATAGGATCTTATGGGTCTAAAATTAACTTAGCCTTAAGATGCTTTTTGGAAACCGGGCCCAGGTCGAGCTACTGTAGATCATATTTAGGGAAGTTGTCAAGAAAATGATCATGCACACCCAATCTAAAAAGTTGTATTAAATCATATTAAAAATGCAACATGTTCCTTGGTGGTCAATAGAAAATATCAGTGGAAGAAGAATCTCCTTCACATATCCTCTTAATTTATCTATTTAAAATGGTACTATTATATCAACCACTTTTAAATAATGTAGGTAGACTTTGCACACAATTTTTATTTGATTGATTCAATGTTTACAAAATGCTCAGTGCACCACAAAATGGTGCTGTTCAATATCGTATATCACTTTCATTTGACAGGGTAGTCATGTGGTTAAAGCAAAAACCCGGATTCGATCTCAGCTCTCACCTGAGTAAACCAACGTGATCAGCAGCATCACATGTCACATGAGCTTGATTTGTACTCCGAAGTTTCGAAACCATCTTTGGTGTAAATATCAGACATGAATGTAGACAAAACAAAATGATCAGAGTTGTAATTGTAATGTAATAATACAAATGTTGGCACGCAATGGATATAATGGAGAAGGTTGGAATTAATTTCAAACAGGGGCACATCAAATCAACATTGCCATGTAGCCTACTGTTCATAAAACACATTTCTACATACTCCTCTTCCAAGATCAAAAGTTGAACAAAAATAGATGCAGAGCAGGGCGGGGAATTAAATTCGCTAACACTAACAGTCCACTCCATATTTTGTGACACACGACGGACGCTGGTTTACTGCAGAGGTTTTGAGAGGAGAAAAAAACCGAGCGTGACAAAACATTGACCGAAATTACTCGACGAATTACTGTGCCATAACCTTGCAACGAAACAACTCCAACAGTCCAAGTTGCTATCCTGACGACCCAGACTCAATTTAGCAGTGCAAGCGGCGCGAGTGAAACCGTGAGAACGAAAGCTTCGAGAGCGACATAAACCCCAGCCAGCGGCAGCGGTCTCCATTTTAACTTCGAGTCCGATCTATGCCTCACGTGTCTTGGACTGTCTCTCTCACATGACCCGAGTGTTTGTTCCCGTGATCAGCACTTCCATCTACGCGTCTGTGTCAGTGAATATCACATTTTATTCCAACCCTGATGGATATGCACCTCGAACAGAGTCTGGACACCGCGACAAGGTAATACAATGCCCGCTACTTCCTCTCCATCATGTATAGACGTCTCCTCTAGCAAGCGAAGGCCTGGCCTCCATTTTCTAGAGATCAGCTTGATTATGTGTAGTATAAACTAGATACTATAAAGTGGTTTATTTTAGTCATCTTTTTGGACAGCTAAGTTAGCAAATCCAACTAGAAAACGGTTACAGTATAACAAACGATTGCAGAATTTCATGCAAACACGGTTATCTACGGTAGATAATTTACAGTACTAGGTAACGTTAAGTAATCTAAATCTTGCTAGTAGTAACGCCAGGCAGCTAGCTAGCTAACTAAACTAACGTCAGCTAGCTAGCTAGGGCTATCAGTTTCGATAACACTGAACTAACATTAGTTAGCTTGCTAGATAACGTTAGTTAGTTAGTTCGTTAGTTAGAGATATACGAAGTTGTTAGCTTACAGCTAGAATGTAGTTGCTACATTAATTTTTCATTTTTGTACGTAGAAATCGCTCTGCCACAAAACAAGCAACTATAGTGTAGAGAATCATTGTACCATCTAAACCGCAGTGAAATATATTTTTACATAACCAAACATTGTATTTTCAGCTGTTTGAAGCAGGTGTACAAAACTGAAAGTAAGACTCCAAAAACTAAATTTAAGACCAGGACGCATAGAACAGATCTGCTGATTCATAGACTTGCTTTCAATGTGATTGTATACTGTACACTGTACAATTCTATGTGAATTTGGTCAGGTCATATAAGGACATTGGTCAATTGAAATAAATTCATTAGACCCTAATCTATGGGTTTCACATGACTGGGAATACAGATGCGTATCTGTTGGTCACAGATACCTTAAAATGTAGGGGTGTGGATCAGAACCAGTCAGTACCTTGTCTCACACCTCTTCACTGGAACACGTCATGTACATGTCAATTCAGAGCATCCCAAACATGCTCAATGGGTGAAATGTCTAAGTATGCAAGCCAGGGAAGAACTGGGACATTTTCAGCTTCCAGGAAGCAAAGGGTGGCTACTTTGAAGAATCTTAAATATAAAATATATTTTGATTTGTTTAACACATTTTTTGCTTACTACATGATTCCATATGTGTTATTTCATAGTTTTGATGTCTTCTATTATTTTTACAATGTAGAAAATAGTACAAATAACGAGGAATCCTGGAATGAGTAGGTGTGTCCAAACGTTTGACTGGTACTAATAGATATAGATAACACACACAGTTGAAGTCGGAAGTTTACATACACCTTAGCCAAATACATTTAAACACAGTTTTTCACAATTGCTGACATTTAATCCTAGTAAAAATTCCCTGTCTTAGGTTAGTTAGGATCACCACTTTATTTTAAGAATGTGAAATGTCAGAATAATAGTAGAGATTATTTATTTATTTCTCTCTACTATTATTCTGACATTTGACATTCTTAAAATAAAGTGGTGATCCTAACTGACCTAAGACAGGGAATTTTTACTTGGATTAAATGTCAGAAATTGTGAAACACCTTAGCCAAATACATTTAAACTCAGTTTGTAAACTTCTGACTTCAAATGTTTGTGTCTGTGTGTGTGTGTATGTATGTATATATATATATATATATGTATATGTATATGTGTATATTAATTCATAAATAATATTTGGTCAATTTTTGCTTAGTGTTTTCTGTTAAAATGACATAAAAAAAAAAATTGCATGTCAATTCACAATGCAGAATAATGATCCTATAACGTAGCCTACAGTGGTTCGTCCTTTAAAAGTTGCTGCGTACTGCGGCACAGCTTGCATGGTTCCGCAGAGTTCTATGGAACGTTATTTAACGTGTACCAGTGCCAACCACTGGTTCGTTAGTGCTAGTTTGGCCACCAGAGGGCATCTTTGAGAAGCATTTGATAGCCTTCAATAGTGGCTGTGCTAGAGAATTTCAAACCTTTTTTTGTCAGAACATAGTATATGGGACTGATTTTAAGAATTTTTGCTAAATTAATTTGATTAATATTATGATGTTTCTATTCCAAGAAAAACAAAACACCCCCTCGGTTTCCTGTAGGATGGAACGGAAAATATGGCGCTGTACAACGTGATGGTTGGGAGTAGGCTACAGTACTAGGCTATTTAGCTAAAGAATCTCTGTGTCGTGCGTTAGACCGGGGTTCAGTTCCCCGACGGGGAGGAAGGAGTAGGCTGTCCTTTAAAAAAAAAAAATGTTCTTAACTGACTTGCTTAGTTAAATAAAGGTTACACTAAGAGCATAACATTTCTCCAACCAATACCCAAACGAAGATTCAGTCCAAATAAAAATCTCATTGATTTATCAAGAATAGTCCCCATACGTGTCTCGGAGCAGCGCGAATCGGTGCTAAAGTAGTTGTAGGCTATTGCTTCAAATCCTATTGCTTCTAACTTCAATATGCTCTTTAAATAAGACACCCCTTTTTACAGCACATTACTCAACGCTAGTGAGACTCATGTCGCTTAGATCGAAAAATGTAACGTGACTCTCCGCCAATAATTACATATAGAGGATTGGAGGATATTTCTGTAATTCAGTGATATTTTTTCCCATAGTTATGCATCAATAACGAATTACTAAATTAACATCTGCATTTTGAAAGAGTATTTTTATTTTATTAATGAAATTATAAAGATGCCATTATTAGTTACATTGTTTTAGTTTGAACGTGCAGACTGGCACTAAGAACAGCGGAAACGTTTCCGTAGTCAGCACCATTATTAGTGCAATGCCCCTTAGTGTTTCTCTGTGCTACCCAGTGTGGCGGGGTGGGGGTCCACCCTTCCTCCTCCCTTCCCCATGGGCTAGGTCCATCTTCTGTGCCCGGCTCTGCGGCCCATCCTGTGCCCCCTGCCCTCGTGCCTTGAACCTTGCGCGTTTTCAGTGGATACAGCTGGAGAACTGCAAGGCAATCCCGTTGTGCGCCATTCGGAAGCATGACCAATATATATTGTCCTGCTAATAACAGAGTTAATAATAGATCTGTGATTGTATCCAAGGGGCTTTTATATTATTCTAAATTAATAATAATATTAATCGCTTTGTTTAAATAATAACTATTTTGGAGATTTCATTTTTCAAATAACGTAATATGAGCGAGGAAAAAGGCCTTTCTTGAACATGCGGTGAGACATTGTTACTAATTTGTAAATAAAGCCAGTTTGTTATTTAGAATGATTTATTTCTGTTTTTAGAGGGAGAGAAGCCAAAAACCTACAGTCATCTCATGTGTCTCCCAGTCGAGGCTGGCATGGGTATTGAACCAGCATCTGTAGCAACATAGTTGCGCCACTCAGGCGCTGTACAATGTGACCAGTCGGGAGTGGTCTACAGTACTACAGTAAGAGCAAAATAATCCTAACCTTAGTGTAACAACAGTTTTAGCAAGTAATACTGAAGTATTGCACAATTATCTGTTTCTATTTAGGTTTATGTCGCCCTTTCATTGTCACTTAGAGACACAGTAGGACCCAAAAGCATAATCAGTGCTCTAACTCCCCCTTGCGCTGGTCTGGAGCAATGAAGTAGTGACGCAGGGTACCGTACTACACCACAAATTACCTCTAAGTCCCGCAGCATAATTGCAAAACTTGTATGTATGACCGCTACGGCCGGGTAATGAAGTTATATCTACCGCAACCCTTTTACAGACATAGAATTCAGCGTGTCGATAGCAACAATGTACTTTTTGGAGAATTTAAAAAAAGTGACTCATCATAAGCGTCTGTAGGTCTACCATTTCAGACAATAGAATTCTGCTCCGGCATAGAATTATCTGTATTTTTGCCCTGACAACAGATTTGCTGATTTAATGTACTGATGTTTTTTTAATGCAGTTTGCTATGGTAGGGTAGCTAGATGTGTTTTCTTTCTACTAAATATATTGTTAAGCCACTGTATTTAACAAACGTTAAAGTACTTTTTTTTAGGAGAGTGTGCTCTATATTATTTGATTGACAGTTCTGGTCGCCTAGTGATGGACATTAGTCCCGCTTCATATCACCAGAGAAGGTTTCGTGTCAGCATTTTAATAAGCCGTGGTGTAGCCTACCCTAAAAGACAAACAAACATGCTCTAGCCGAGGTGCTTTCAGGGTTAATTGATACAGGCTACCTGTAGCCTACTGTAATTCCATATTAGGGCCTATGAGACAAAATTAATAGGCTAGGCTATTCTACATGCAACAGACCGAAGACTGAACACACGCTTGCATCATTAGCCAAGAGAAAGCGCAGGCAGGGCAGCGCCCAAGAGAGAGGATGGGGCAGGCAGAACCGTGCCTATATGATCTCTTGGTAATCTGCATCTCGCAATGTCTTGTCTTGCATGCCTTGCAAATTCACCAGAGTAGCCTAAAGTTCGCCTCTTCCTCCCTGTTTTTATTTTAATTACACAACTTTTTTTGTCTATCGTGTAGTTAGGCTATAACAGGGAAAATGTTTTGTGATAACTGCACTGTGATTTTAATTATGTGGAGGGGAAAAACAAAGAAAAATACCCAAGTTTTTCAGTTAGGGATGTAATTTAATGTTAATGATCCCAACTTCGTGTAAACGTTTCAACGTTCACCCCTAGTATATGTGTATACACCTGCTCTTTCCATGGCATAGACTTACCAGGTAAATCCAGGTGATGGCTATGATCCCTTATTGATGTCACCTCTTAAATCCACTTCAATCAGTGTAGACGAAGGGGAGGAGACGGGTTAAAGAAAGATTTTTTTAAGCATTAATACAGTTGAGACATTGATTGTGTATGTCTGCCATTCAGAGAATGAATGGGCAAGACAAAAGATGTAAGTGCCTTTGAACAGGGTATGGTAGGTGCCAGGCACACTGGTTTGTGTCAAGAACTGCAACACTGCTGGGTTTTTCATGCTTAACAGTTTCCCATCAGAATGGAGAATGGTCCACCACCCAAAGGACATCTAGCCAACTTGACACAACTGTGGGAAGCATTGGAGTCAACATGGGCCAACATCCCTGTGGAACGCTTTCGACACCTTAGGTGTTCCTAATGTTTGTTATGCTCTGTTTTTTTTTATCATATTTTTTGCAGCGGTCACCACTGCTAAATGAATATAAGATAACACTGCCCATTGATTCTTGAAGAATTTAACATGCTAAACAAATGTAGAATATCTCACCCATGTGGAAGCTAGGTGAATTGCAACACCACTTTGAATATAAACGACTCTCCCCCTTACCCCGCATCAAATTTTCCCGCAACTCTGTGAGGAGGTTAGTGCTGTCCGATGTCCCAGGGATGCTGGCGAGCATACTGTAGGCCATGGTGGTTACCTCCCAAGGATTCAAGATTGCATAGATGATGGTGGAGACTGTTTTACTTTGTTTAGTCCACCAACTTCAAACAGCCACGTTTTTTTAATTGAAAATATATTTTACAGCGATTTTTATTTAATTTAATTGATTTATTTATTTTTTAGATTCCCTACACAATGATTCCCTGCGCTATTCAAATTGAGAGAAGAGTGTAGAATTTTAGCAACCAGGAAATGACAGAGCGATTTCTACATCGGCCCCTTGCCACAGTCTGCTATTGTTCGTTGTGCTTGAGGAGGCGATGACCATGCCTTTTAATGACGCTGATATGAGAAAGGAAGCAGTGGTGTGAAGTACTTAAGTAAAAATACTGGCATCTCTAAATGCTCTGTTTGTTAATGATGTCTGAGTATTGGAATATACCCCCTGCTATTTATAAATATGATTATTTTTGTCATTATTTTTTAAAACGCTGCCATCTAGTTTGCTTAATATTAATATATGCAATTACATTTACTTTTGAAACTAAAGTATATTTAAAACCAAATACTTTTAGACTTTTACTCAAGTAGTATTTTACTGGATGACTTTTACTTGAGTCATTTTCTATTAATATGGTATCTTTACTTTTACTGTATGACAATTGAGTACTTTTCCTACCACTGCTGGCAATTAGCCAGGTCACTGTAACATTTGTACTCCACTGCCATCCCCTACTCTATATTAACCTTGTCAGCTAGACTTTGCTTGCCTATATTTAGAATTTTTCCTTTGTTCATGTCTTCCTAGTCACGAAAAACAAGAGGAGGAGGTCGTCCAATTAGAAGGTAAGAATTTATGGTGGGATGTATGCGTTTCGGATGCATGTGTGCCATTGTGCGTACCTTCACCATTCTTACTCTTTCATACATTTCAAAGTACTGACATTTCAGGCATCCTCTTGAAAAACCTGCTGCTTTAAAAAAACGACCAAAGAACAGACCTAAAACACACGTTTAAGTGTCAAATATTTTTTGGCCTAGCTTTTTTGCAATAATACTCCTTGTCTCACTCATTTCTCATCAAAGGATATCTGAGTGTTCATTTTCTCTTCCATCCTTCTATCGATCCTCTCATTCCATTGTCCTTCTCTCAGGAGACGGGGAAGGGGAGCAGACTGCTGTTACCATAGGCAGTATTCAGCAGGCCCAGGCATTCGCGGACCACAACATTCAGTACCAGTTCCGCTCTGAGGGTGGTCAGGTGGGTGTCACCTGAACAGCGTTTTTTTTATTTTTTTATTTTTTAGAAACCTTTAACTAGCTGAATTCACATAGGTCTGTTTTTACGGTATGAGGTCAGTTTACTGCATCACTCACTCACACTAGAGCAGGGATGGGCAACTCTGGTCCCCAGGGGCCAGAGTGGTGTCATACTTTCCCCCCATCCCTAGCAAACACAGCTGATTTAAACTAATTGCATTCTAAACTGACGATCATGATTAGTTGATTATTGGAGTCTGGTGTGTTAGCTGGGACTGGACACCCAATCAGGCCCCCGTGGACTGGTGTTGCCCATCCCTCCACTAGAGAATCAACCGCATCACACAATGGAAAACCCTGAATAACCCTGTAATTCAACACTAACCTCTCTGTTGAATTGAGAGCCTTGTGTTCGTTCGCTTTGAACCCAGACAGCAGAACCGGCCAGGACACTGATATAGGCCTACAGGTTTGGATGTCAAATTGGTTTGTTAATTGTTTACGTTTACGTCTACGCTTTTGTGAACCGTCACAGTGAACGTTATATCTTCACATAAATCCTTTTTATTTATTTTTTGGGATGATGCTAGATAGAGCTGGTCCTTTCGCTGCTCATTTGGAGTAAACACAATTAGTGTGAGTGATCATGTGATTCCCTTCCTGGATTGGCATGCGGCTGGTGTCACATGCTAGTCAGGAGGTGAGTCACATGATGAAGGGGTACAAATACAGATTATTTTGACGTTGTTTTTATATTGAATTAGGCACATTCTGCCATATAAGCATACGTTGGGTGTGTAGATCAATTGTAGGCCTAGCAGTATCATTCAATGTGCAAGGGTTTAAATACTATAGCCTAGGGTGTGAACCTCAATATGACGTCAGGCTAGAAGGCATCCCGTGCTCTTTGTTGTAGAATTAATGACTCTGGTTTCTCTCTGTCTGTTTCTCCATCTCTCTCTGTCTCCCTCTCTTCCCCAGGTGACTTACCGTGTTGTCCAGGTAACTGACCAGCAGCTGGAGGGGAGAGATGACGGGGGAGGGCCGGTTAGCGTGGTCTCCACGGCCGCCTTCCCCGGTGCTCCTCAAGCAGTGGCCCAGGTAGGTACCAGGAACCGAGGCCACTACTGTCACCCCTTACAATAACACAGTTCCTAATGGCTAGGGAGCCTGACCTACTTCAGTAGTATCAAACTATTGATCGTTATACAAGTTATCTGTATATTGTTGTTGTGCAGGAATCAGGACACTTACATTTATTTATTTATATATATATATATATATATATAAATGTGTCACTTGTAATTAATTATTATCAAGTAATATCCATGTCGTAAGTTAGTTGTCAGTAGGGCTTGCTAACCCTTCCCACCTTGTCCCCTGTCAGGCTGTGATCCAGAACCCTTTCAGTAATGGGGGTAGCCCCGTGGGAGAGACGCTGGGAGGGGAGACGCGCTTCGCCTACTTCCCAGCTACGGCTGTGAGCGACGGCACTGTGTCTGTGCAGACCACCTCCGACCCCACACAGGCCGGGGGTGAGTCAGCACTACCTCTACTTCTAACGCTAGGCTAGCAGTCTTCTGAGGGCAAAATACTGTCCCTCGTTCTTGGTTCAAGTCCAGACATAAAGAATGACCACTTATCAAATTGACATTTGAGTACCACGACACAGTGCTGACTGAGAGAGATTAACTGTTCATCCCCTCAGCCACAAGGTTTGTCTCATTGCTAGAGTCCAGTGTCACCCAGCAAATTCTCCCTTAAGACTTTGTCACTGAAGTCTCCAACCTGCCCCATGTCTCTCTCTCTCTCGCTCTCTCTCTCTCTCTCTCCCGTTCCCATGTCATCTCTTCTCCCACAGGTCAGTTCTACGTGATGATGACCCCTCCTGACGTCTTGCAGACAGGCACACAGCGAACCATAGCCCCGCGCACACACCCCTACCCTGAGTGAGTATCAACCACAGCGCTTCTTGCTCCTCCTATGTCCCTCATTTTAGAGGGACTCTGAAAGGAGAGCCCATGCACACAGTAGTCTGAGCCACTCCAGATGTTAAGCAGTCAAAAACCCACCTACGCAGGCCTTGCGTTCATCTACCACAAGCATGTCAGACATGTTTTCCAAGTAGGAACTAGCCTGTACGCTTAGGTGTTATGCGGTAATTTCAACCTTTCATCAGTAATAACCTGTTAAGAAGTCATTTGACAGGATTTTTCTAGAACATCTAAGAGTTGGTTTGCTTTGAGTCTGAGATGTATCAGTTAGACTGGAAAACTAAGTCACTGATTAAATATCGAAAAAGTAGTATTGACTATTCTCTCCAAAAACTGAAAGTATAGTCGCACTGCATCCCCCCTATTCACTTTCACAGAGATTTGGGTTGAGCGTGACCTGGATCTGGGTCAGACAGCACTGCATGTGTGTGTGTGTAGTTTCCTTGAACATTGCTGTTCTTGTGGGATGGATGATGTCCTCACAGGGTCATTGTGTCCCTGTCCTTGTTGCCCTGGTTTCCCCCCTTTTTTTTGTCTACTTCCTCATTTTGTTTATCTCTTTCACAATCATCAATATCATTATCATGCGATGAAGCTATTTTCCTCAAACCACTCTGAATGAGTAACACTGAATCAAAACCAAACTGTTAACTCTGGTTAATCCATGCTGAAAATCTAAATAATCTCTCATGCCAAATGGATGATTAATGATATTTGTGTCAGTGAATTCATTTGACATTAGTGTTCTGGTTAATTTAGGAAATGTAATTTCTATGAAGACATGCTGCCCAGAGCCAAGGGGTGTGAGTAAATTGTAAACATGCCCATAAACTAACATATCATCTAGAAGGGGGAGTGCCAGGCAAGTGTTTGAATATAAAATAAGGAGTTGTGTGTTTTTTGTTATGAGATTGTTTCAAGGGTTCTGCACATGCGGGAAATGGTTTGGAAGAATGGTTCCAAAGTGCTTTTTTAAATTTGACATAATGCCATGCTTGTTTTGCCATCCAGAACGAACACATGATCCTCTGAAATCTAATTTGTGTTGGACTGAGTGGATATCCCTTGCCATTTCCCTGCCTGTATGTGATTAACTCTTATTCTCAGGCCTGTAGAGCAACATGGAGCTTCTTATATTCGGGGGGGGGGGGGGAAATACATTTTACAATTTAGCTTTAGGTAAAGGGGATGGTCATCAATTTGCATACAGTAAGGTGTTGGGCTATGGGTTTGTTATTAAGACTGATCTGGACTCTTCCCAAGTTCTTTAGGCTTCTTGGGGCTTTGTGTGGGATGTTCGTACAAGACCAGTCCAGTTGTTGTATGTCTAGTTCTAGTGTCGGGCTGCAGTGATTCCCCAGTTCTCTTTGGCTACCAGTAAGCTTTTATCTACTCCACTGTTAAATGTACAGTTTAAAAGGGCTGGATACCACTGCAATGTGTGCTGTTGTCTAGGGAGGACTTGTTTTTCCTGTGTTTTGCCATTCTATTCCCCCTTTCCATATGTTTTTCTTGTGTGTGATAATTTGTGTATTTTTAATTTTATTCTTTCATCAACAACGCATAAACTAATCCATGACTGAACATATTTGATCTATGCAAATAAATGAAATGAAATGAAAACTTCCACCGCTTACCTGCCGTTCGCAGAGACGAAACCGAGATGCTGCAACATGACGGTTTAAACTGGTGAGGACAACTTCCACATCCCCTCCCCCTGCAACCAATAAACCAATCAAATTAGGCCTAGATCATATACCACAAAGAAGAAAGAACAATCATACCAGCTCCCTATTCCCCCTTCATTCCCTTTAGTACAATTCCCTGGTGATTATGTTAGACCCTTGATGTGATTGAGCTACATTTAGCATTGGAAAGTGTGTGTGTACTCTTTGATGGTACTCCTGATGCAGTATTGCAATGAGTTGTGTTTCTGTTCAGTTCTGTAAGACCTTGAATAGCTAGGTTAAAGTAAAAACAGCCCCCTTTGTTTTAGCTTGCTTTTAATTGCTTTTACTCATTAGATGTGAAAAAAGTAAGGGCACTGTGTGAACACCAGCCATTTTGGTTTAATTTATGACACAATTCATTAGACAGATTAAAGCTTTGTCAAAGTAAGTGCTGTCGAATTGTATTAGTTTACTGTCACGGCCCTGCGCATCTCGTCCCCAGTGCCTTCATGAGCTCATCTGGTTGTCACGTATGGGGAACTTAATTAAAGAATAGCACGGGGAAAACACATATAGGAAAAACAGTTGTCATTAGCCATACTCTGGACACCAATGCGACAACATCGAAATTTAGGATTATAATGAAGCCTGCACCTTAGACTGTCTCCGGGGTATAGCAGGGAAGGACACGTACACCTCAGACACCTCCAAGAAATCTGCCTGTCCAGATGGTCGTCAGACAGTCAGTAATACAGTAATTCCAGTCACTGCGTCTCGCTGTCAGCACCAAGGTGGTGTTATTACCTCATATGCTGCCCCATACGGCTGCTTCAGATCAGCACGGCTGCCCAAGGCGGTGCAGGGCGGCCCCCCTGCAGAGTACGGCTCTGGTGCCTGAGTGGTGTGTAATTGTAAAAGGGTCAGGTGCTTTGAGATAGTGGTTCTGGTGGGGGATTCTTGCACTGGATTAGTTGCATGGAGCGCTGTAGTCTGAAGATTTTTTATTTTGGTCTGAAGAGTTAGAAACATTTAACTAGCTGTTTGCACCTGTTTGTATGGAGGTGGACTGAGGACTCCCAGGTTTTGAAAATGGGTGAAATGTTCTATTTTTGTCTGTAGGAAAATGGATGGCCCACGGACACCCAGAGATGAAAGGAGGAGAGCGCAACACAATGAAGGTGAGCAAAGGGAAGGGCCTACATCACCCACAATCCTCCCCGATTCAATGTTCTCTGAGCCAATATACACTACCGTTCAAAAGTTTGGGGTCACTTAGAAATGTCCTTGTTTTCCATGAAAACACATGAAATGAGTTGCAAAATGAATAGGAAATATAGTCAAGATGTTGATAACGTTATAAATAATGATTTTTGTTTGAAATAATAATTGTGTCCTTCAAACTTTTGTCAAATAATCCTCCATTTGCAGCAATTACAGCCTTGCAGACCTTTGGCATTCTAGTTGTCAGTTTGTTGAGGTAATCTGAAGAGATTTCACCTCATGCTTCCTGAAGCCCATCCCACAAGTTGGATTGGCTTGATGGGTACTTCTTACATACCATACAGTCAAGCTGCTTCCACAACAGCTCAATAGGGTTGAGATCCGGTGACTGTGCTGGCCACTCCATTATAGACAGAATACCAGCTGACTGCTTCTTCCCTAAATAGTTCTTGCATAGTTTGGAGCTGTGCTTTGGGTCATTGTCCTGTTGTAGGAGGAAATTTGCTCCAATTAAGCGTTGTCCACAGGGTATGGCATGGCGTTGCAAAATGGAGTGAATGCCTTTCTTCTTCAAGATCCCTTTTACCCTGTACAAATCTCCCACTTTACCACCACCAAAGCACCCCCAGACCATCACATTGCCTCCATGCTTGACAGATGGCGTCAAGCACTCCTCCAGCATCGTTTAATTTTGTCTGCATCTCACAAATGTTATTTTTTGTGATCCGAGCACCTCAAACTTAGATTCGCCTGTCCATAACACTTTTTCCCCCAATCTTCCTCTGTCTAGTGTCAGGCAAAAGAACAATCTTAAAAATTAAAGATTATTGGCTAGTCTGAGATATGGCTTTTTCTTTGCAACTCTGCCTAGAAGGCCAGCATCCCAGAGTCGCCTCTTCACTGTTGACGTTGAGACTGGTGTTTTGCGGGTACTATTTAATGAAGCTGCCAGTTGAGGACTTGTGAGGCGTCTATTTCTCAAACTAGACATTCTAATGTACTTGTTCTCCTGCTCAGTTGTGCATTTTGCGCTGTTCTGTGAAGGGTGTAGTACACAGCGTTGTACGAGATCTTCAGTTTCTTGGCATTTTCTGGCATTGGAATAGCCTTCATTTCTCAGAACAAGAATAGACTCACGAGTTTCAGAAGAAAGTACTTTGTTTCTGTCCATTTGAGCCTGTAATCGAACCCACAAATGCTGATGCTCCAGATACTCAACTAGTCTAAAGAAAGCCAGTTTTATTGCTTCTTTAATCAGGGCAAACATTTTCAGCTGTGCTAACATAATTGCAAAAGGGTTTTCTCATGATCAATTAGCCTTTTTAAATTGATTAGCTTGGATTAGCTAACACAACATGCCTTTGGAACACAGGAGGGAAGGTTGCCTGATAATGGGCCTCTGTACACCTATGTAGATATTCCTTTAAAAATCGGCCGTTTCCAGCTACAATAGTAATTTACAACATTAACAATGTCTACACTGTATTTCTGATCAATTTGATGTTATTTTAATGGACAAAAAATTAGCTTTTCTTTCAATAACAAGGACATTTCTAAGTGGCCCCGAACTTTTGAACGGTAGTGTATCTTAACCATGCAACGCTGTGCTTTACTTTTGCATTCCAAGATACACTACATGGCAAAAGTACATGGACTCATTCTAAAATCATGGAAATGAATATGGAGTTGGCCCCCCTCTTTGCTGCTATAACAGCATCCACTCTTCTGGGAAGGCTTTCCACTAGATGTTGGAACATTGCTGCGTGGACTTACTTCCATTCAGCCACGAGCATTCGTGATGTTGGGCGACTAGGCCTGGCTCACAGTCGGCGTTCCAATTAATCCCAAAGGTATTAGGTGGGGTTGAGGCCAGGGCTCTGTGCAGGCTAGTCAAGTTCTTCCACACTGATCTTGACAAACCACTTCTGTATGGACTTTGCATTGTGCACGGGGGCATTGTCATGCTAAAACAGGAAAGGGCCTTCCCCAAATTGTTGCCACAAAGTTAGAATGTCATTTTATGCTGTAGCGTTAAGATTTCCATTCACTGGAACTAAGGGGCCTAGCCCGAACCATGAAAAACAGGCCCAGACCATTATACCTCCTCCACCAAACTTAAGGTTGGCACTATGCATTCGGGCAGGTAGCGTTCTCCTGGCTTCCGCCAAACCCAGATTAGTCCATCGAATTGCCAGATGGTGAAGCGTGATTCATCACTCCAGTGAACGCGTTTCCACTGCTCCAGAGTCCAATGGCTGTGAGCTTTACACCACTCCAGCCGATGCTTGGCATTGCTCATGGTGATCTTAGGCTTGTCTGCGGCTGCTCGGCTGTGGAAACCCATTTCATGAAACTCCCGACGAACAGTTCTTGTGCTGACATTGCTTCCAGAGGCAGTTTGGAACTCTGTAGTGAGTGTTGCAACTGATGACATACCATTTGTACACGCTTCAGCACTCTGCGTTCCAGTTCTGTGAGCTTGTGTGGCCTACCACTTCGTAGCTGAGCCGTTGTTACTCTTAGACGTTTCCTATTCACAATAACAGCACTTACAGTTGACCGGGGCAGCTCTAGCAGGGCAGAAATTTGGCGAACTGACTTGTTGGAAAGGTGGCATCCTATAACGGTGCCATGTTGAAAGTCACTGAGCTCTTCAGTAAGGGCCATTCTACTGCCAATGCTTGTCCATGGAGATTGCATGGCTTTGTGCCTGATTTTGTACACCTGTCAGCAACGGTGTGGTTGAAGTAGTTGAATCTACTCATTTGAATGGGAGTCCACATACTTTTGGCCATGTAGTGTATGCAATATCTTGTTGAATTTCTTTTTAAATTAGCTGCACCTTGTGATGTTTTAATGTTTCTTTTTTTAATGTTTGAAACCAAAGCCACATTAAGTGGACAATAGATATTTTTTCTAATTCTATCCCAGAGGCACTTTTAGGGAATTTCATTTTGTATATCAACCAACCACTAGAGGCTGCTGTTGAACTGTCAGATGTTCCCACAATGTCACATGTCTAGCTAAGTGACTATTCAAGGCATGCAGAGAAAAATATCCATGTAGACCCTAACCACTCCGCATGTATCCCTATTGTTCACCTCTTTCTCTGAACCTGTTCTGTGTGTCTCAACAGTTGAGAGGCGGCGGAGAGACAAGATCAACAATTGGATCGTCACGCTCTCCAAAATCATCCCCGACTGCAACATAGACAGCACCAAGACGGGGGCTGTAAGTCACTCTGTAAGGCACTCTCAGCAGCTTTGTCGTGTGTGTGTGTACACATTTTAATATGCTTAGGGGTTAGGTTAAGGTTAGGCTTAGGGAAAATACGATTTTTAATTGGAATCAATTGTGTGGGTGTGGGGGGTGTTTGCATTCATTTAGACACGTGTGTGTGCGCATGCACAAGTATTGGTATTTTATTAGGATCCCCAATAGATGTTGCGAAAGCAGCGGTTACTCTTCCTGTCGTCCACACAGCAAGATCTTAATGAACTCCTCTCTCCTTCCCCCAGAGTAAAGGGGGCATCCTGTCTAAGGCGTGTGACTACATCCGAGAGCTCCGTCAGAATAACCAGAGGCTCCTGGACGGTGTCAAAGAGGTGGAGAGAGTACAGGTGGACAACGAGCTCTGCAGACAGCAGGTAAAACAGCCTAGAAAGAATGCTATCACAAAGAATCAGAGGCCTAGCCTGGACCCGGATCGGTTTGTGCCATCTTGCCAACTTCTATGGTCATTGTCAGGCACAACATTGGAGTTGGCAAGACTGCACAAACAGAGTTGGGACCAGGCTATCACATATAATCACACGCCTGCGAACAGAAAGGGTTGATGTTCAAACAAATGTAGGCGTTTGATCACATTTAACGTTCATTTTACGTCTGACGACCGAAGTGCCATTTTTCCTTCAAAAATGAAGTTATAGAATTGTATGGAGAGTGTTTTGCCTTTCATTCCTTATTGAATCCCAAAGCACCGTTCTCCATGTCCTCATTCTAATGCTCAGAAGTGAACAGTCTCCAGTCCTGTGGGGGATAGAGAGGCAGTGAGTGTGTGATAGCCCAGAGGAGAAGCTGGGATGATAGTACAGTACCTTGAGATTTAAAACAGATGGATGTTATGGCCAGGATTGTCCAAAACTTTTGTTGAAAAGTGTATACAACAGACGTTTCTGTCTAGTTCTTCAATCATTGAAAGAACAAGTGAGGCCTAGAAGTTGACGTATTTTGTTAAGCTGCTGCTAATTCATTGATTACATTGAGGACACCCGTTGTTTTTTGTTGGCGGACATTGTTGTTGTTTGTCTCAGATCGAGGAGCTGAAGAATGAGAATGCCCTTCTCCGAGCGCAACTCCAGCAGCACGGCATCGAGGGCGTGGGCGAGACGCCGCCACAATGAACGAGGGAGACGGAGAGCAGGATGGGTAGAAGGAAGAGGAGAACGAGGCAGCCTGGAGACGACACGTAGGAACAGAACAAAATGAACGAGCTACTGACGAATCACTGTTTTTCAGTCGCAGACAGTTAGTCTTCCCTGGCCTTGTCTTTGTGGCTGCATCCGAGACTCTTGGCAGGCTCCTGCTGCTTTGTTGGCTGCACTTGACTGATCCAGGATCAGTTGAAATGACAAAAGAAGCCACCGTGTACACAATTGACATGTCTCAGAGAGAGAACCGGTCAAAACCAGCAGAGAAACCCTCTACTAGCCCAGAGAAACCCTCTGCACAACTCCTCCCTCCATTGACGTTGGATATTTTGTTATTGAGGAGTTTTCCCATTCTCTTCAGTCATATTTTATTTTAGTCTGTATTTGTGGTTGAGATTCATATTACCATTTTTGTTACGTTAGCGGTTTTAATTTATTAGTTTGTGTATTGTTAAAAATATGCCCAGAAAGACTCATTTAGAAAAGCTCATGTATCCTAGAGGAATAGATGATGTATGAGTGAGTGGTAGGTTACCAGCCAGTAGAACAGAAACACGATACAAATAAACCGCTGCATTGCAGAACTATGTGAAAGAATGCCTTGATCGTTGGCAATATTATTAGGTGTTTTCAAAAGTGACACCGATATACAGTGAGCTCAAAGTATTGGGACATGACACATTTTGTTGTTTTGGCTCTCTACTCCAGCACTTTAAGATGATACAATGACTGAGGTTAAAGTGCAGACTGTCAGCTTTAGTTTTGGTGTATTTTCATCCATATCGGGTGAACCGCTTTAGAAATTACAGTACTTCTTGTACATTGTCCCCCCCCAATTTAAGGGACCAAAAGTATTTGGATGTATTCATGTGTATTAAAGTACTCAAAATGTTTAGTATTTGGTCCCATATTCCTAGCACGCAATGATTACAGAAAGCTTGTGACTCTCTACAAACTTGTTGGATGCATTTGCTCTTTGTTTAGATTGATTTCTATTGGGCCCAAAATAATCATAATCAATGGTAAATAATGCATTGTCATTTTGGAGCGACTTCTTTTTGTAAATTCGTTTCTAAACACTTCTACATTAATATGGATGCTACCATGATTACGGATAGTACTGAATGAATCGTGAATAATGATGAGTGAAAGTTCGACGCACAGATATCATACCTCCAAGACATGCTAACCTCTCACCATTACAATAACGGGAGGTTAGCATTATTGGGGGGGGGGGGTTGTTATGATGTTTATGCCTCTAACTTTCTCACTCATCATTATTCACGATTCATTCAGGACTATCTGTTATTATCAAACACAACCAAACAAACAGCAAATGCATCCAACTAGTTTAAGTAGGCACAAGCTTGATGTAATCATTGCGTGCTAGGAATATGGGACCAAATACTAAACCTTTTGAGTACTTTAATACACATAAATGAATTTGTCACAATACTTTTGGGCCCATAAAATCAGAGAGGGGGGGGACTTACTATGTACAAAAAGTGCTTTCTAAACAGCACCCGATACGGATGAAAATACCCTCAAATTAAAGCTGACAGTCTACACTTTAACCTCAGTCATTTTCTCATTCCAAATCCAAAGTGCTGGAGCACAGCCAAAACAACAAAAAATGTCAATGTCCCAATACTTTGAGCTCACTATCTCAAGGATGCAATTTTGGTGTACCTGAAGGAATAGCTGTGCTTTGCCCAATATCACAGTTTACAGTGCTTGCATTAACAGACCTGTTTTTAAAATAGCATCCATGCAACATTATATAAATGTTTCATGTTGAAGTAAAGCCAATGGCCACTGGCGTTAGTGGGAAATTGAAATGGTAATCAATAATGAATTTACTGTACTCTGGCCCTTTTCTACAATTATGCAATTTAATACACAATCTTTAAGGCTGGTTTGAGACTGTGGCCTGGTTAGATTTGATAGACCACTGATACGGCCTCCGAAAGGTTGAGCTCTTAAAATGTCAGCTGACATATGAAGTGAGTGCAAATGTAAACGATTCTGGGTGGAACATCACAGGTTGTATCCGAAATGGCACCCTATTATGTAGTGCACTACTTTTGACCAACAGTAGTGCTTTTATGTAGGGGATAGGGTGCCATTTCAGACACTACCAAATTTTTTTATTTCAACATTGTGTCACGTTAAACTCACTCTTGAGAAAGCGCATTGAGTTCACTGCTAAGCTAAATTTAGCGGCTACAGAAGTCTGGATGTTTTTTGCGATTGTGTGTATGATGTTTCTGTGTCTTGATATGTGTAAGAATAACCACAAGTATCATGTCTAGTGTTTTGGCTTTTATTTTTGTAACCAACACATCAAATGGAGCTTAATGCACCCAAGGAAAAAGACTCTCTGGAGAGAATAAATGAACCAACTCACTGCTCAAGATAGAAACCAAGAACAGAGAAACTTCCCATCGTTGCACTTCGTATCTGCTCTGAATTTCCTCTCCTTGCAAACAGTAATGGTTGCTAATAAAGACTTGGGTAAACATTTAATCTCAGACACTCTTTCACTCATCTAGGAAAATAACCAAGTTGAAATGCATTCGATGTGCAAACAGGCAAGTTAATGAGGATAATACCATTGTTATTGATGACTGGATTTGCGTCATGTATTTTGTTCTGAAATTGGGGAATGGGAATAGGTACATTTGTGTTTTAGTCCCTAATCAGGGAGTTTTAGACATGTCCTGTCTGGCTCCGGAATCAGCAAAGCAGCACTAATACTCAGCCCTGTGAAAAGTCATGTATACTCAATGATTCCACCTCGACAAGCTCTCCTACTCTGTGACCTTGTGCTTTGTAAGTGCAAAATAAAATTGTTACCCTGTTTTGCTCGAAACTGTCTCTCAGAACTGTTGCTCTTCAGCTGAATATAGCCGAAGTTGACTGCTGATGTTTCTTTTGCAGTCAAATTCTTCACGTTTAGTGGGAAGTGAGCACTGTCAATTATGTTGAAAATAACTAATAAGGTAGCGAAAGGAAATTGTTGGCTGTAGTTCATTTTGTTTGTTTTCTTTTTTGAAATGGCAAATACAGAATTTACCAGCCTCTATCACCTGTAGCAGACGTGCTATTCTCAGGTTAGATTATAAGAGTTTTCTAAGTAAAATTGCAGAAAAATAAATAATTGACTTGCTAATAACCTTGTCAGCATGTGTTCTGGCTCATTGTCTTTTCCCCTACTAATGTATTCATAATTATTAATTTACTTTGGATTAAAATCAAGACCATAAGGATAAAGGCATGCCTACTAAAACTGTATATTAATAACAAAGGTTGAATAGAATTAATGATGGTTAATAAGACATTGAAGGCACATGGGTGAATAATGTAGCCTGGATGCCAGTCTGTTTCTGTTCTTGCCAACTCCGTTTGGAATTGTGAGGCCAAAGCAAACATGTTTGACACTGACAGCAATGGAGTAGACAAGCACAAACCGATCTGGGCCCCGGCTATGAATAATGGTAAAGGTAGAAAGAGCCGTCCTCATAAGCTGCAACAGATGGTTGCTCATTTTATTTTTCTGAAATAAATACAAAAATCTGGTAATAAGATGATCCTTTTATTGAATTATGTTCTGCAGCAGGTGTGTGGTGTCACATCCACACGTGTGTGTTTCATTCTGTGTCGATGGACACCCCATAGGCATTGAGACAACTCCTGCCTGGGCCCCTCTTTCAGGTGGTCTTTCAGCAGGGACTTGGGGGCAGAGATGGGCAAAAATTCATAAAAATACAAAATACCCAAAATACCAAAATATACTAAAAAATACTGTTGCCAAAATATATTTAATTAAAATACATGTATTTTGTATTTTTAAATATAGAAAATACATTTGCAAGTACCCTCCTTAATTATACTGTACTAAAATATAAACTCAACATGCAACAATTTCAAGGATTTGACTGAGTTACAGTTCATGTAAGGAAATCAGTCAATTGAAATGACTTCATTAGGCTCTAATCTATGGATTTCATATGACTGGGCATGGGCGCAGCCACTTGGGAACCAGGCCCACCCACTTGGCAGCCAGGCCCAGCCAATCAGAATATGTTTTTGCCGACAAAAGGGGCTTTATTACAGACATAAATACTTCTCAGTTTCATCAGCTGTACGGGTGGCTTGTCTCAGGTAATCCCGCAGGCGAAGAAGCCAGATGTGGAGGTCCTGGGATGGTGTGGTTGCACGTGGTCTGCAGTTGTGAGACCGGTTGGACGTACTGCAAAATCCTCTAAAACGATGTTAGAGGCGGCTTATGGTAGAGAAATTAACAGGTTCTCTGGCAACAGCTCTGGTGGCTATTCCTGCAGTCAGCATGCCAATTGCACACTCCCTCAAAACTTGAGACATCTGTGGCATTGTGTTGTGTGATGAAACTACACATTTTAGAGTGGTCTTTTATTGTCCCCAGCACAAGGTGCACCTGTGCAATGATCATGCTCTTTAATCAGCTTAACAAAGAAGAATTGCTCACTAACGGGGATGTAAACAAATTTGTGCACAAAATTAGAGAGAAATAAGCTCTGTGCTTATGGAACATTTTTATTTCAGCTCATGAAACATGGGACCAACACTTAACATGTTGCATTTATATTTTTGTTCAATATAGTTATAAAACAAACTGTGACCCTTAGTTAACATGCTATGACCAGTATCAATAGCCCAGACAATTGACACAGTTGTTAGTCCTCTTAGCTTTGTATTGCTACAAATTCTCTGCATTTGTGTCAGAAATAAGATGCTGTGACCACGAGCGTGATGTTATCTGAGTTGCAAAGGTGTTTGAATGAAAGTCTAGACACAAGACTCCAAGTGAGTGTAGTGATAGTGTGGCAATAATAACATAATGTGTTCGCTTTCAAAGTCCAGTTCACTAGCCCCCTTTTGGACCAAATTCACTGTATTATCCTCGCTCTGGAAGTGCATCCATGTGCATCAACTTTCTTTCAAGCTACTGCCATAAGACTTATTTTACCCCCCAAAAATGTGTAGTATTTTTTGTCGTTTGAAAACACAAAATACAAAAGTAAACTACATGGCCATAAGTATGTGGACACCTGCTCGTCGAACATCTCATTCCAAAATCATGGGCATTAATATGGAGTTGGTCCCCCCTTTGCTGCTATTACAGACACCACTCTTCTGGGAAGGCTTTCCTGTAAATGTTGGAACATTGTTGCGGGGACTTGCTTCCATTCAGCCACAAGAGCATTAGTGATGTAGGGCACTGATGTTGGGCGATTAGACCTGGCTCGCAGTCAGTGTTCCAATTCATCCCAAAGGTGTTCGATGGGGTTGAGGTCAAGGCTCTGTGCAGGCCAGTCAAAATCTTCCACATCGATTTCGACAAACCATTTATGTATGGACCTCGCTTTGTGCACAGGGGGCATTGTCATGCTGAAACAGGAAAGGGGCTTCCCCAAACTGTTGCCACAAAGTTGGAAGCGCAGAATCATCTAAAATGTTGTATGCTGTAGCGTTAAGATTTCCCTTCACTGGAACTAAGGGGCCTAGCATGAACCATGAAAAACAGCCCCAGACCATTATTCCTCCTCCATCAAACTTTACGGTTGGCACTATGCATTGGGGCAGGTAGCGTTTTCCTGGCATTCACCAAACCCAGATTTGTCCGTCGGACTGCCAGATGTTGAAGCGTGATTCATCACTCCAGAGAACGCGTTTCCACTGCTCCAGACCAGAGTCCAATGGCGGCAAATCAAATGTATTTATATAGCCCTTCTTACATCAGCTGATATCTCAAAGTGCTGTACAGAAACACAGCCTAAAACCCCAAACAGCAAGCAATGCAGGTGTAGAAGCACGGTGGCTAGGAAGAACTCCCTAGAAAGGCCAAAACCTAGGAAGAAACCTAGAGAGGAACCAGGCTATGAGGGGTAGCCAGTCCTCTTCTTGCTGTGCCGGGTGGAGATTATAACAGAACATGGCCAAGATGTTCAAATGTTCATAAATGACCAGCATGGTCAAATAATAATAATCACAGTAGTTGTCGAGGGTGCAACAAGTCAGCACCTCAGGAGTAAGTGTCAGTTGGCTTTTCATAGCCGATCATTGAGAGTATCTCTACCGCTCCTGCTGTCTCTAGAGAGTTGAAAACAGCAGGTCTGGGACAGGTAGCACGTCCGGTGAACAGGTCAGGGTTCCATAGCCGCAGGCAGACCAGTTGAAACTGGAGCAGCAGCACGGCCAGGTGGACTGGGGACAGCAAGGAGTCATCATGCCAGGTAGTCCTGAGGCATGGTCCTAGGGCTCAGGTCCTCCGGGAGAAAGAGTGAAAGAAAGAAAGAAAGAGAGAATTAGAGAAAGCATACTTAAATTCACACAGGACACCGGATAAGACAGGAGAAATACTCCAGATGAAGCAGACTGACCCTAGCCCCCCGACACATAAACTACGGCAGCATAAATACTCTGGAGCAAGGGCGGTTCGTTGCTCCAGGGCCTTTCCGTTCACCTTCACACTCCTGGGCCAGACTACACTCAATCATAGGACCCACTGAAGAGATGAGTCTTCAGGAAAGACTTAAAGGTTGAGACCGAGTCTGCGTCTCTCACATGGGTTGGCAGACCATTCCATAAAAATGGAGCTCTATAGGAGAAAGCCCTGCCTCCAGCTGTTTGCTTAGAAATTCTAGGGACAATTAGGAGGCCTGCGTCTTGTGACCGTAGCGTACGTGTAGGTATGTACTGCAGGACCAAACCGGAAAGATAGGTAGGAGCAAGCCCATGTAATGCTTTGTAGGTTAGCAGTAAAACCTTGGAATCAGCCCTTGCCTTAACAGGAAGCCAGTGTAGGGAGGCTAGCACTGGAGTAATAAGATAAACATTTTGGGTTCTAGGCAGGATTCTAGCAGCCGTATTAATTTTCCTGCATCATTTTTGGACAGAAAGTTTCTGATTTTTGCAATGTTACCTAGATGGAAAAAAGCTGTCCTTGAAACAGTCTTGATATGTTCGTCAAAAGAGAGATCAGGGTACAGAGTAACGCCGAGGTCCTTCACAGTTTTATTTGAGACGACTGTACAACCATCAAGATTAATTGTCAGATTCAACAGAAGATCTCTTTGTTTCTTGGGACCTAGAACAAGCATCTCTGTTTTGTCCGAGTTTAAAAGTAGAAAGTTTGCAGCCATCCACTTCCTTATGTCTGAAACACAGGCTTCTAGCGAGGGCAATTTTGGGGCTTCACCATGTTTCATTGAAATGTACAGCTGTGTGTCATCCGCATAGCAGTGAAAGTTAACATTATGTTTTCGAATGACATCCCCCAAGAGGTAAAATATATAGTGAAAACAATAGTGGTCCTAAAACGGAACTTGAAGAACACCGAAATTTACAGTTGATTTGTCAGAGGACAAACCATTCACAGAGACAAACTGATATCTTTCCGACAGATAAGATCTAAACCAGGCCAGAACTTGTTTGTGTAGACCAATTTGGGTTTCCAATCTCTCCAGAAGAATGTGGTGATCGATGGTATCAAAAGCAGCACTAAGGTCTAGGAGCACGAGGACAGATGCAGAGCCTCGGTCTGACGCCATTAAAAGGTCATTTACCACCTTCACAAGTGCAGTCTCAGTGCTATGATGGGGTCTAAAACCAGACTGAAGCATTTCGTACACATTGTTAGTCTTCAGGAAGGCAGTAAGTTGCTTTTTCAATTGCATTTTCAATTGTTTTTGAGAGGAATGGAAGATTCGATGTTGTTGGGGACACTGTTGGAGGTGTACGTACGGTCGGTGTAGGAGTACGAACAGTTACACTCGCTGCAGCAGCAGTGGGACACGGTTTCACCATTGTACACCAGTGTGCACCATAATGGCAGTGGAACACTCTGCAGGAGTCTTCGGGGTCAGCGATGGACTGGCCGTTGCTGAAGAGAATGTTCTTTTTGAATTAGCTCTCGACCTTTGGAGCATTGGGGCACTCCCTCGTCCTCACACAAATCACTGAGCCTTCATTGCAGGTGCAGTTCCAGCAAGAGTCTCTTGGGTCAGGGAATGAAATGGGGATACCTAGTCAATTGTACAACTGAACGCATTCAACTGAAATGTGTCTTCCGCATTTAACCCAACCCCTCTGACTGGCCGTTGTTGAGGACTTTGGTTACATTCTCCACAGCAGTGTCCTGGTGGTGTGTAAGGGTTGTTGCACAATGGATAACAGTGTATCTCTTCGCAGAGAGGCGTGCCTCCGTGACACGTACAAAACCCACAGAGGACAGGAAACTGTTCCCCATCCCTGGCTCATATACAGGCCGACTTTAAGATATTCAGAGACTTTGTCGCCAGCTGGTTCAGAGAACACAGTAACAGTTAACCCCAGAATGACCAGGATCTTCATCCAAAGGGCCTCCATCTCTACAAACAGAGTATCAAGACCTCAGCTCAGATAATAAACAGGTTCTCCCTTATCTTTCCTGGCGGCTGCCTTCCCCTTTTTCCACTGGCTCCAGAAGACGAAAATAACTAACAATTTCGAAGTATAATTTTTTTGGTGACTATTCTTAATTATTATTTGGTGAATTATTAATAAATTATCATACAGTGTAACGGCAGCCTTCCCTCTCTTCACGAGAAGAGGGGGTGAAACAGAGATCAGACCAACACGCAGCGTAGCCAGTGCTCAACATATTTAATTTAACGAACTGTGAACACTACAACAATACAAAACAACAAAATGTGGCAAACCGAAACAGTCCTAGCTGGTGCAGACAAAACACAGAGACAGGAAACAATCACCCACAAAATCCCAACACAAAACAAGCCACCTATATATGATTCTCAATCAGGGACAACGATAGACAGCTGCATCTGATTGAGAACCATATTAGGCTGAACATAGAAACAGACAAACTAGACACACAACATAGAATTCCCACCCAGCTCACGTCCTGACCAACACTAAACAAGCAAAACACACAAGAACTATGGTCAGGACGTGACAGTACCCCCCTCCTGAGGATCAGACTCCGGACGCACCCCTAAAACTCCAGGGGAGGGTCTGGGTGGGCATCTGTCCGCGGTGGCGGCTCCGGCGCAGGACGAGGACACCACTCCACCATTGTCTTTGTCCCCCTCCTTAGCGTCCTTTGAGTGGCGACCCTCGCCCCCGACCCTGGTCTAGGAATCCTCACAAAGGTCCCCCCTAGATAGAGGAGACAGCTCAGGACAGAGAGGTCCCGTGTGGCTCAGTTGGTAGAGCATGGCGCTTGCAACGCCAGGGTTGTGGGTTCATTCCCCACGGGGGGACCAGGATGAATATGTATGAACTCTGGATAAGAGCGTCTGCTAAATGACTTAAATGTAAATGAGAGGTAGCTTAGGACAGAGAGGTAGCTCAGGACAGAGAGGTAGCTCAGGACAGAGAGGTAGCTCAGGACAGAGGGGCAACTCCGGACTGAAGGGCAGCTCCGGACAGAGAGGCAGCTCTGGACTGAAGGGCAGCTCCGGACTAATGGCAGCTCCGGGCTGAGGGGCAGCTCATGACTGGAGGGCAGCTCATGACTGGAGGGCAGCTCATGACTGGAAGGCAGCTCATGACTGGCTGGCGGCTCTGGCAGCTCCTGACTGGCTGGCGGCTCTGGCCGCTCCTGACTGACTGACGGCTCTAGCGGCTCCGGACAGACGGGTGGCTCTAGCGGCTCGGGACAGACGGGCGGCTCTAATGGCTCGGGACGCTGGCGCTGGCTCTGACGGCGCTGGGCAGACGGATGGCTCAGATGGCGCTGGGCAGACGGATGGCTCAGATGGCGCTGGGCAGGCAGCTCAGACGGCGCTGGGCAGACGAGCAGTGCAGGCGGCGTAGGGCAGACGGCCGACTCTGACCTGCTGAGGCGCACAGTAGGTCTGGTGCTATGGTGCCGGTGGTGGCACCTGCCTGGTGCTATGGTGCCGGTGGTGCTATGGTGCCAGTCTGGTGGTACCGGACTGGAGACACGCACCTCAAGGCCAGATATGTTGAGCCGGCTTCATGGCACTTGGCTCAATGCTCACTCTAGCCCAGCCGATACGTGGAGCTGGAAAGTACCGCACCGGGCTAAGCACACGTACAGGAGACACCGTGCGCTCTTCCGCATAACACCCGTACTCCCGCTCTCCACGGTAAGCATGGGAAGTGGGCGCAGGTTTCCTACCTGGCCTCGCCACACTACCCTTTAGCCCCCCCCCCCCCAAGAAATTGTTGGGATTTCTTCTCGGGCTTCCTGGCCAGCCGTGTTTCCTCATAACACCGGTTCCCCTTCTCTGCTGCTTTCGCTCTCCTAGCTGCCTCCACCTGTTCCCATGGAAGACGATCCTTACCAGCCAGGATCTCCTCCCATGTGTAGCAACCCTTTCCGTCCAACACGTCCTCCCAAGTCCATTTCTCCTGGTCCCGCTGCTGCTGCTGCTGCCGCTGCTGCCCGTTGCTACGCTGCTTGGTCCGAGATTGGTGGGTGGTTCTGTAACGGTTTTCACATTTCTTGTTTTGTTGTTGTATAGTGTTCACGTATTCGTCTCTTTGTTTATTAAATATGTTGAACACTAGCCGCGCTGCATTTTGGTCCTCTCCTTCACCAATGGAAGAAAACCGTTACATACAGCATATCAGTCATACAGCATGTCAGTATACAACTATTTACATAGTCAGATGTACTGCACATAAAAAAAATACATATTTAGCGCAAAAGTCACTTAAAACTTGTTATGGCTGCAAGCCCGACACCGGTACACCTATGACAACATCCAGCTCAAGTGCAGGGCGCGAAATTCAAAATCTATTTTTTTTTAAATATTTAACTTTCACACATTAACAAGTCCAATACAGCATTTGAAAGATAAACATCTTGTCAATCCAGCCAACATGTCAGATTTTTTTAATGTTTTACAGAGAAAACACCACATATATTTATGTTAGCTCACCACCAAATAAAAAAGAGGACAGACATTTTTCACAGCACAAGTAGGATGCAAGTAGCATGCACAAGCCAACCTAACTAACCTAGAACCAACCTAAATAACCTAGAAAAAACTACCTCAGATGACAGTCCTATAACATGTTACACAATAAATCTATGTTTTGTTCAAAAAATGTGCATATTTTAGCTATAAATCAGTTTTACATTACTGCTACCATCATAGCTACAGTCAGAAATCGCACGGGAGTAGCCAGAGAAAATACAGACACCAACGTCAACTACTAATTACACATCATAAAACATTTCAGAACAATATATGGTGGATAGCTAATGAAAGAGAAAGATCTAGTGAATAGAGCCAATATTTCCGATTTTTGAAGTGTTTTACAGCGAAAACACAATATATCGTCATATTAGCTTACTACAATAGCTAACATCACAACAAAGCAAACGGTAGCATAGCACAGTTCGACAGATATATATGAAATAGCATCCCAAATTGGGTCCTTATCTTTGTTGATCTTCATTCAGAATGTTGTACAAGGGGTCTTTTGTTCAGAACCGTCTTTATTTGGATCCAGAAGAACTATTTCCCTCTTCAATTAGCAAACACACTGGCCTTACTGCGCTAACCTCTCGTTCGTCTTCAAACGCATCACGTATAAAGTCACGAATAAATTTCAATAATATAATTAAACTATATTGAAAAAACATATTTTAGGATGATATTGTGACATGTATCAAAAAAAATCGAAGCCAGGGGTCATATTCATCTATAACGACCGTTTTCCAGGTGGAGAGTCGTGGTCCAAATTCGCGCCTCAGAAAAAAAAAATAATGACGGTCCTCTCATTCCAAGAGGGTGTATGCATTCTCTGAAAGAGATAATCAACTGATTTCTGCTCTCACTTCCGCATGACACCCAGAGGAAGGTGTATGACGTGTTTCTACAGTCCTAAGTGACATGACCTTTTATAGACAAGCTCTTGAAGAGACAGTTCGCTTTTTGGAAATCTCACTTCCGGATAGGAAATGAGCTGTAAAAATAGTTCTGTTTCACTTAGAGACATAATTCAAACGTTTTTAGAAACTAGAGAGTGTTTTCTATCCAATACTAATAATAATATGCATATTGTACGAGCAAGAATTGAGAACGAGGCCGTTTGAAATGGCCACCTCTTTCCAGGTTTCTCAATGCTGCTCTTTCAGCCATAACAGGTTAATGTTAGACATTTCACATTTGTCTTGTTTTCTCTCTATTTACATTTTTATATGAACAATCCAATGAGTTTAACAAGTATCCCCAATATCTTATCACCAGTAAATTCATCATAGCTATGAATCCCAGTATTTATTTAAATTTGCACGGTCCGTCAGTCAACACTCAGAGATGGACAGATGCTGCTGCAAAATCACCATGATCCTTATTAATACTGATGCATCTCATTTTTCCCCTTCTCTGCCACACGATCTCACCACCTCCACACGCCCCTACTCCCCCCTCTCTCCCTCTCTCTGTGCATGTCTCTCGGGCCAGTCTGACAGCCGCCAGTCAAACACACACAGCCAGCCAGGCGCCTGTGTTCCCCCTGCTCTGTTTGAAGTGGTTGATCTCTGATCCCATGTACCTCAGATTGAGACATAGTCTTTCTCTTTCTTTCCCCACTGTTAGGATGGTACTCTAACAGACCGATGCAGACAACTGGCTTATTCAAAGAGTAGCAGCCGTACAGGGTTTGAGTTATGGTACATCGGACACCCACATAATAAGCCTTAGAAATGTCAACATAGGTACCATGTTAAGATTCAACATGGTCTCATTAGATATGACAACATAGGGATATTTAACTATTGTAGTTAATCAGTATGTCACCAAGGCTGACATAATATCCTGCTGTTTTTACCAAACAAATGTCTTTCTTTTTTTCCCTTTTTTTATAATGTCGGGATGTTGAATCAACGTGGAAAACTGATTGGATTCGCAAAAAGTCATCAACGTAAGGGAATTTAGCTTTTTTTCACTCAACTTTTGACCTAAATCCAATTACAGGGTGACATTTTTTGTTGATTTCACGTTATGAATGTAAATCAAAACTAGCCCAGTGGGATGTCTTCAACAACAACGGTTCAATATTGTAATATTGTAATAAATGTAGTAATATTGTAATAAATAGAGTAATATTATTACAATAGTTATGTCACATATTTGTTATTCTATAGTGTATGAGTAGAACTATGAATCCTCATATGGTTATTTTTGAAACGGTCTGGGTGTGTTTCATATCATACCAGAGATTCACTTTTCTTTCACTAGTTACCTCTACTATTTTTATTCTTGTATGCCTTGGATAGCACTACACAGCACAACTGTCCTCAATTCATCGAGGAGAATTTGAACTGGAGGTCTTTATAATTACAATGCAGAGTTGCTGGCTAGTAAATAATATGCATGGCTGACTCCAACAAATTCCACAGTCCTCAATAGGCTTTTATACTCAAGAGTTAGAAAACTTGGCCTGAATGTCTCTCCTTTGTGTGCTGAGATGTTCTCTACCTTAAGAAATTGCATTTCAATAACAGTTATTGTCTATGAACTCAGCCTGTCAAGAGTGCAAGGCAGAAGAGCTTTAGTGATTCACACTCCCCCCCCCAGTACCACTACTCTCCACAGACTCTCATCTGGCTCTACAGTAAGCACTACAGGAGACATCTTTTCTTATTTACAACAAGAGACTGAGCAGCCAGGGGGACCTACAAGACAAGTTCTCTGCATTGCTTATGTGGATATTTCAGTTTTTCTCTGGTAGGTCCTGCAAGACAAGGGAACCAAGATGGTCCATTTCTACATTGAACATTTAACTTGGTCCATATTACTCTGCTAAAAGGAGACTGGAATTTCCCAAGAAGACTGGCAGTAGTACAGGTATCTGCACTGGGAAAATCCTAACCCCTGTACGAACTGTGTCTGGCTTGCTAGTACATTTCACTAAAATAGTCAGGGCTCAACACTGCCCCGTGAGTGTCACAGCAAAAAGGAGGACTAATTGGACAGAGTTGCTCAGGTACAGGGCAGGGTCTTTGAATACTAAACGCTACTAGAGTTCATTAGCATACTTTTGACTTTTTTCCCTCAATAATGAGCAAATAGTGACCCAGTTCGACATGAACAAATTAGCCACAGCAATTGTGCAAGACGACAGGCTTTCTGGCTGGTCTGGAGAAGGTGGGGGGTCGGAAGAAATTGACAATTGGGTTTTTGGGCGTTTGGCTATTTCAGTAGTAAATATTATTTTTCTCAACTTAATTTTTGGGACATTTTTGGTCAAGTGCCAGAACAAATAAAGTGCATATGAGTTGGTGAGACGGGGGAGGGGGAGACAAAAGTAATTATGATGACAGAGGGGGGAAACAATGCCAATGCCCCAGCCCAGGAGGAGCGAGTGGTGGACTGGCACCTGTCTAGCTGACTGTGTCTCTGTGTCCACCCCACTGGAGCTGAGTTCTGTTTGACCAGAAGATTCACAAAGATAGTGCTGGCAACTGGTGACACTGGCAAAAACCTCCTACCTTTCCACCGCTTTCACTACTACTCAACAAATTAAGCTAGCTGGGTGGATTCCAATGAGGAGTCATTCGTGGTTATATTTGTTGACACTGATGTTCCGGTCACCTAAAGTCAACAAGCAATGGCAAAGAGTTATCTATATACGAGACAGACTGACGCAGGGTTCCCCACAACATGTTATTTCACTTAATACTTTGGGATTCTGGCAATAATATCTACTTCCCCAGAGTCAGATTAACTTGTGGATACCATTTATATGTCTCTGTGTGCAGTAGAAGTAGATAAAGGGCCTCATTGTAAAACTCCTGAAGTATCCCTTTAAAGATACAAGTTGGGCACAGCCAATAAAATACTTAGTGAATGGATTAAAATGTAATAGTATAATGATATAATATCCATCAGCCCTTGAGTGAACGTCCAATTAATTATTATTAGGCTATTAATCACTTATCAACTCATCACAGACTCTTTGTAGATGCAAACGATCCATTCAAAGGCTTACAATTTACAGTATAATTTTGTGTGCATGAAATGTGATATACACTGAGTGTACAAAACATTAAGAACACCTGCTCTTTCCAAAGCTATGATCCCTTCTTGATGTCACCACTTGTTAAATCCACTTCAATCAGTGTAGATGACAGGGAGGAGACAGATTAAAGCAGGATTATTAAGCTTTAAAACAATTGAGATATGAATTGTGAATGTGTGCCATTCAGAGTGTGAATGAGCAAGACAAACAAGTTCATTTGAACGGGGTATGGTAATAGGTGCCAGGCACACCGGTTTGTCTCAAGGACTGCAACGATGCTGGGTTTTTCATGTTCAACAGTTTCCTGTGTGTATCAAGAATGGTTTAACACCCAAACGACATCCAGCCAAATTGACACAAATGTGGGAAGTATTGGAGTCAACATGGGCCAGGATCTCTGTGGAACGCTTTCGACATCTTGTAGAGTCCATTCCCCGATGAATTAGGAAGGTGTTCTTAATGTTTTGTTCTCTCAGCGTAGCAGCATAGCAGGATATTAAATGTGCCATTGTAATAGCCTACACGTTAAAATAAAAAATTTAACAATTTAAAAATTCAACTTCAAAAATACCTTTACGAAACAATTCAAGTGTGAATCGCTATTATATAGCCTACCTGACCTTTTGAAATATTGTATTTTTTATTAGGTCTGATAAACACGACAGAATGTGTGTCACATATTATTGTCATATTCTAATATTTCCAATAACACT